>NW_025230714.1:0-13214 GCF_018294505.1 Triticum aestivum
GGGGAATGTGGTGTGAATGCGAGTGGGCGGTAATTGGAGAGATAGGAGAAGTTATGAGACATCATTCGTCACCCGCGCTTCCCGTGAAGGAAATATGCCCTAGACGCAATAATAAAGTTATTATTTATTTCCTCATATCATGATAAATGTTTATTATTCATGCTAGAATTGTATTAACCGGAAACATGATACATGTGTGAATACATAGACAAACATATAGTCACTAGTATGCCTCTACTTGACTAGCTCATTAATCAAAGATGGTTATGTTTCCTAACCATAGACATGTGTTTTCATTTGATTAATGAGATCACATCATCAGGAGAATGATGTGATTGACATGACCCATCCCGTTAGCTTAGCACTTGATCGTTTAGTATTCTGCTATTGCTTTCTTCATGACTTATACATGTTCCTGTAACTATGAGAATTATGCAACTCCCGTTTACCGGAAGAACACTTTGGGTACTACCAAATGTCACAACGTAACTGGGTGATTATAAAGGAGTACTACAGGTGTCTCCAAAGGTACATGTTGAGTTGGCATATTTCGAGATTAGGTTTTGTCACTCCGATTGTCGGAGAGGTATCTCTGGGCCCTCTCGGTAATACTCATCACTTAAGCCTTGCAAGCATTATAACTAATGAGTTAGTTATGAGATGACGTATTACAGAACGAGTAAAGAGACTTGCCGGTAACGAGATTGAACTAGGTATTGGATACCGACGATCAAATCTCGGGCAAGTAACATACCGATGACAAAGGGAACAACGTATGTTGTTATGCGGTTTGACCGATAAAGATCTTCGTAGAATATGTAGGAACCAATATGGGCATCCAGGTCCCGCTATTGGTTATTGACCGAGAATGGTTTTAGGTCATGTCTACATAGTTCTCGAACCCGTAGGGTCCGCACGCTTAACGTTTCGATGACAGTTTTATTATGAGTTTATAAGTTTTGATGTACCGAAGTTTGTTCGGAGTCCCGAATGTGATCACGGACTTGACGAGGAGTCTCGGAATGGTCGAGACATAAAGATTGATATATTGGAAGCCTGTGTTTGGACATCGGAATGGTTCCGGGTGAAATCGGCATTTTACCGGAGTACCGGGAGGTTACCGGAACCCCCCGGGGGGTTAATGGGCCTACATGGGCCAAGAGGGAGAAGAGGAAGGAGCCAGGAGGGGGCCGCGCGCCCCTCCCCCTCCTAGTCCGAATAGGACAAGGGAAGGGGGGCGGCGCCCCCCCTTTCCTTCCCCTCCTCCTCCTGTTTCCCCCTTCTCTCCTACTCCAACTTGGAAAAGGGGAGTCCTACTCCCGGTGGGAGTAGGACTCCCCCCTTGGCGCGCCCCCTTAGGCCGGCGGCCTCCTCCCCCTGGCTCCTTTATATACGGGGGCGGGGGGGCACCCCAGAGACACACAAGTTGATCTACGGATCGTTCCTTAGCCGTGTGCGGTGCCCCCCTCCACCATATTCCACCTCGGTCATATCGTCGCGAAGCTTAGGCGAAGCCCTGCACCGGTAGAACATCAACATCGTCACCACGCCGTCGTGCTGACGGAACTCATTTCCGGAGCCTTTGCTGGATCGGAGGGCCGGAGATCGTCATCGAGCTGAACGTGTGCTGAACTCGGAGGCCCCGTACGTTCGGTGCTTGGATTGGTCGGATCGTGAAGAGGTACGACTACATCAACCGCGTTGTGCTAACGCTTTCGCTTACGGTCTACGAGGGTACGTGGACGAACACTCTCCCCTCTCGTTGCTATATCATCACCATGATCTTGCGTGTGCGTAGGAAATTTTTTGAAATTACTACGTTCCCCAACATCCCGGCGGCTGCAGACAAGGGCAACGGGTCGCTCGAGCTTGGCTTGTAAAAAATGACCGATTTAGCAGTTCTTCGTCAGCATTGCGTGTGATAGCTTTATGTTTCGTGCACACCGACAAACGCACGCATCCCAGCTTACCAAACGCGTGACTTTCGCACTGCGCGGGCTTAGTTGGGCCTCGCACTGGTTGCCAAGCACGCCATAGGCACTTTGGTGGTGGTGGTGTGTGTGTGTGTGGGAGGGGGGGGTGGTGAGTACATCATGATGTTCAAGGGTGCTATATTCACAATCTTGCCCATCCGACGAGGAGCCTTCATCTTCCCCATCTTTCCTAATGAGTACAAAAATTAAGCACCACATCTTTACAGTCAGAGATAAGTGTGTTAACTATGAAAACAATTGTCTTTGGAGTTTGGAGTCACCGATTAGTGGGCTAACTACGGAAAATAAGAAGTATAGTTTCGTGCAACTGGGCCCCAGCAACGTGAGTCGACGAACATGGTAATAAGACTTGTTAAGCTAGAGAGTTTATTAAACACAAATGTACGAGTGCTGATTAAGACAGTTGGCATCTAATGATGCGGTATGATTAAGCGTTTATTACCGAACAAGAAGCCGCATATTTCGGGTCAAGAGAGTTTGTCGTGAGCGAGCAACGTGGAGGGGTGTGCGTGTGAACAGCTCTAGCTGGATGAACAATTGACTTGGACCAACTTGGTAGCAGCACCCAACGCGAGGAGAGTACAGCCCATGACATCTGAGCATCGTTCAACGTGGGGCGGCATAACTTTAGCATATCTTAATTAAGCAAGTGGATTGATTACTTGTTTTATTAGAGCAACTTGATGCAAAACTAATTGTTTAAATATGGCCGGTCGATGCAATCATGCAACTAATTAAGCTAGCTGGCTAGCGCTATAAGCCCGATCAAGAGGGGTAGCATCATTCCGCTTACACTGCTTTCGCATCCAATTCATACACACAAAACTAACTGAGCGAGCTTCTGAGCTAGCACCAAGCGCAACCATGGAGGCGGCTCTGGTGAGTGCGGCGACGGGTGCCTTGAAGCCCGTCCTTGGGAAGCTGGCCACCATTTTGGGTGACGAGTACAAGCGTTTCAAAGGCGTGCGTGGTGAGATCAAATCGCTCTCTAGCGAACTCACCGCCATGGAAGCGTTTCTTCTGAAGATGTCAGAGGAGGAGGATCCTGATGTTCAGGATAAGGTGTGGATGAATGAGGTCCGGGAGCTCTCCTATGACATGGAGGACTCCATTGATGACTTCATGCAAAGTGTCGGCAGCGAAGATACAAAGCCAGATGGCTTCTTGGAGAAGATGAAGAACTCATTGGGAAAGATGGGGAAGATGAAGGCTCGTCGGCGAATAGGCAACGAGATAGGAGATCTGAAGAAGCAAATCATCGAGGTGGCGGAGAGGAATGCAAGGTACAAGGCCCATGAGGCCTTCTCCAAGGCCAAGAATACAACCATTGATCCTAGAGCTCTTGCTATCTTTCAGCATGCCTCCGAGCTTGTCGGAATTGATGAACCCAAGGCTGAGTTAATTAAACTATTGACTCAAGGTGTGTCAACACAAGAGAAAATAAAGTTGGTATCCATAGTAGGATCCGGTGGAATGGGCAAGACAACTCTTGCAAATCAAGTGTATGAAGATCTCAAAGGAGAATTCCAATGTCAGGCCTTCATATCTGTGTCTAGAAATCCAGAGATGATGAATATCATGAGAACTATTTTTAGTGAAGTCAGTGGGAAAGATTATGCTAACACTGAAGCAGGTAGTATACAACAACTCATTAGCAAGATCGCCGATTTCCTGGCAGACAAAAGGTACAATTTCTATTTTGACCTCTCATTCTCAAGTATATAGTTAATAAAGTTATTTAGGTACTTCACATCTTAATCATCTTGTATTTTTGTAAAAAACTAGTTCCGTGTAGGTTGATGCCCATTTAATTTATCAGTTGGTACAAAAAGTTTTGTGTCAATTGGATGTTGATGCCAAGTAAATAAAAATAGAAAGAGGACCAAAAACCACATATCTTAGGAACCACATCCGTGATTTATGTCCTTTAGTTTACCTTTGGTATTAAAAAATGTTTAAACACAGCTACTCCTATCATTGAGCATATTAGATAGCCTTAGAGTAACTATAATAAGGGGTTTATAGGCGGACGAGGATTTAGAGCTTTCAGGTGCTCCGCACCCCTATATGTACAATACCATGAAAACCATACCAAGAAATTTGATAAAAAAATCTGGGATTTTGGAATATCAAACGTGGTTTACCGACGTACTCCCGTCTGAGATTTGGTGAAAAAAATACCAGGAAACGTATTCGCGGCAAAAAAGAAAAAAATTTCCTATGTATAGCAAAACACTGTTTGGGTACATTTTTTTCCGGGCAGTAATTCCTTCGCCACGGATAGGTTTTTGGGTATTTTTTTCACGAAATTTCACATGGGAGTAGACTGGGGGACCAGGTTTGACATCCCGAAATTTTAGTTTTTTTTGATTTTCTGGGAATTTTTTACGAATATTTTTCCTATAGGGGTGCGGAGCACCAGGGAGCTCCTGTGTATTTTCCGTTTATAGTCTGCTTACATGACACTATCATCTATACCAAGTACAATGGACTCTCCTACAAGAGTCACCTCTACAGATGCTCCAAGGCAAATTAATATCTAATAGCTAATATCATCATATGTACTATGACAAAGGATAATAATAGAGCCATTTGCTGGCAATATCTCATTAGCATGTGACCTATGGTTAGTCTAATAGCATACCTATATAATAGTAAGCTATACAAATATACTACCCAACTAATATCGAACCTACCTCACTACAAAGTTTTTTGAATCCCATGCTATTGGTGGGAATAAATCTACAAGCCGCTTCTTTTCTTTTCCTCCAACTTAGCACAAATATGATGTGGCAACTTCTATAGCCTCCTTACGTCATTTTATTATACTTGCTCCAATAGCCATGCTCTTAGGGAGTAGATCAAGTAGCTAACCTCGGCCCTCTAGTACTAAAATCACTCATACATTTTATAAGAGTAACTCTAACAAAGTCTTCGTATTGGAAGCCTCCATAAAGAGCATGGATCACTCTCCATAATATTTTGGAGGCTGTCCAGGCGACACACAAACTAAGAGTCCCCACACCAGAGCCTCCATAATTATTTTTCATTCTCATTTTTTGGCTGAATCAACTCATAAGTTATATACACTCAATTGGAGAGATTCAACACTTCCGAGGAAACATTGCATTACCAGGTTCTTACTAAGAGGGGGGGGGTGGCTTAGCGAAATTTTCATAGCATAGGTGTTCAAAATTTATCGCTTTTACATATATGTAGAGATCATATATAGCGTGATTTCAAGCCCCACTTCGATGGGGAATACGATGCATGGGGCACGTGCATATGGGACGAGGCAGGTCAAACTCTAGGAGCGGCTATGTGTTGGTCCGCCGCCGCCACAACGGTCACCGAGGCCGGGGACGGCTTGACCGGCGGAGGGAATGCCCAAGATGGCGCGATCCGATATGGTAATTTCACCATCACCTCGCCGAAACATGGACCATTTGGCATCCTCTCTCTTTGTTGTAAACTCCTATCCAACAACAGTTTCCTAGAAGTTTTCGCTGAGGCAGACGACCGAGGCGTAGGCTGCATAGTGCTCAGCCCATGCCCCTTTAACAGTGAGGCGACAGGGAGCCGACCCTTGAATCTAGCTTTGAGGATACCCCTCCTTCCCATACATGATCTTCATGTCGTCGTACTGGGGATCCCAATCTAGCACGTGCATCAGAGGATACCAATCTTCCCACTCAACGAGAAGGTTGGGATCCTCCCAGTGCATCACACCGATCTAATTAAATTCCTTCTCATCAGTGATGTGGGCATCCTCTTCCTCCTCTTCCTCCTAGTCCAACATCCATTCCTCCTCCTCTGCGAGCGCCATCCAGTCCGGCCACATGGAAAGTGACATGGTGAGCATGCTGAAAGTGAAAGTGGAGCTGTGGGGGGAGGGGAGATGAGCCAACATGGGGAAGCAAAAACTATTTTATAGCCGCGGGCCATGGGTGGTGGGAATAATATGGAAAGTAACATGACAAAAAATGACGTAGGCAGTTGGCTAGGCGGTCACCACCATTAACTGGCTCGTTTCCCATTACCGAAAAAGGCTTTCGCCCCGCTTTATAGATAAAGCAAACCGCCACAAGACATACAACCACAACAGGTTCACACACACACACCCAAGTACCACAACAAAGTCATAGGGAATTGCTGAGGGCACAGCTCAACAAGCCCAAAGAAAATAGAAAAAAGAAACAAAGCGAGAGAAGATGAGCGTATTCCTGTCTACACTACTGTAGGGAGAGAAGATGTGACGCATGAGAGGATGAGGAGACAAGTGAAACTTTCACCCATGTGTGTGGTTGGCAATGGAGCGCACTCCAAAGCAATGCCCCCAAACCTCTAAGTATTGAGGGGGGCAAGATGGTGGCTAGATCGGCCTTTTCATCCAAAATCACTAAATGGACGTTTATTATGGTGACAGAGAACATTTGGAGACCAAGCTAGAGGTTCTCCAATGTGGGATTTTTTTTGTTTTCCTGCCTATATTAACTAGGCTCATGCCTCTTATATTTTGAACATGTCATGTGGGAGGGATATCCCCACCTGAATACTGATTCTATTTCAAAGAAAATGATCTGGTATATGAGGGACACCTGGCCGAGAGCCATGATCCAATTTTTGAGGAAGAGCGGATCTAAAACCTTCATCAATGAGGAAAGCCATATCGAAAAACCATACAGCCTGAGGGGTCAACATAATGCCGAAGCAAGAACAGGAAAACATAAAACACCTCTCATGGTGAGAAGAGGATATTATTATGTTGCTGAGAAGGAAACCGACATGGTGAGATGATGCATGTTGACGCGGTAACTATGTATGTGGTAAGAAAGGAGGCTCTCATGGAGACAAGAGGATATTAGTGTGTTGCTGAGAAGGAAACTGACATGGTGAGACGATGCATGTTGACGCGGTAACTATGTATGGGGTAAAAAATGAGGCTCTCCTGGTGAGAATAGGATATTAGCGTGTTGCTGAGAAGGAAACTGACATGGTGAGAGACAAGTTCACCAGGTTTCACCTTGCAAGGAGGAGAATGGCAAGCCACCATCATGGGAGTGGTGCACATCAGAGTCACCACATCAACATGCATCGTCTTTTCTAATCGGCGGCCGCCGACATGGCATTCTCCTGGATTTCTCTTGTTTTAGCACAGCACACCGATGCCTCCTGAACACAACACCCATGCCAACATACGATTCCGACAACTGGCTGTCACCAACCAATGCAGGGCTGGCAAAAAAAGGGAAGGAGAAATGGGAGGCAAAAGTGCTCTTTGGACTTGAGAGGTGTGAAGGTTGCCCGCACATGGAGTATCCCGTCGTAGGACACGACCCAGCACGGGGAGAGTGAGGGGCACCATAGGCCACCAGAACAGGAAGAGGCGGGTTGGAGCATGATGGCTCAAGTGGGCGATGATGGTCGGAGTTGGCACGCTCGACGTCACCTTAGTCATGGAGGGAACGAGGTGGAATGGTGAACCAGAGCGCCGAGAACGCAACCCAGACCCATTGATGGAGCAAGGGTTTGGCTAGGAGTGCGTGCCGCACGCACATTAGCACAAGGTGGCGGAGAAGGAGTGTGTTAGGCTTGGAGGTAATTGGGGTGGATCGCCACTTGGGGGTACAAGGATGCGTTAGGACACAACCGTGAAGAGGTGGAAGGTGGTGGTGGAGCAGGGCATCGAATGTGTGGCAACTCCATTAATAGGGAGGGTGAAGTGGTAGCTATGATAGAGAATCTGACGCACCGGCTTGCGTCGCCCAACACGGGCATGCGAAGGTGAAGCCCACAGTCATGACACCCGATTGTAGCGGAGCCGGAGAGGCGCGTCTGGCATAGTGCACAGGGATCTCAGGGGGGAGGGACTGACACAGATATGAGCGTGTCGGGCTGGACGAGGTGAGGCTAATGGGGGAGGTTAGTCACATGGGGCAAGGAACTAGATCTGTTCGTGGTGATGGAGCCGAGATAGGGAGAAGGGGGCGCAGACGTGGGTCGCGTGCGTCCTCTCCTCTGCCATCTGCCATTGGGGCTTTTCCTTTATGCCTCCTCCGGCCACTGCATGAGGATGATGGGCGGCCACGGAGTTTTTTGTCAGTGGCGGTGCGGAGCCCTCCGGAGTCACGATAGCAACCCATGATGCATCACCAGGTTCCCTCGAATGTTCACTGCAATGGCCTTTAACCATCTTATCAGCTCACTTCTCTTCATAAGTTTTTTGCGATCAAACCATTTTTTGGAGTACTTTATCTCATTACCAGTTTTGGGTAGGCTATGCCATGCACGTCACCTTATTTCTCGGCCACCTTCTCCTTCAGTGATCCCTTCAAACTAAAGATGTACTCCCTCCGTCTGAAAAAGCTTGTCCCTCAAATGAATATATCTAGTACCAAGTTAGTGCTAGATACATCTATTTAAACCATTTTTTGGAGTACTTTATCTCATTACCAGTTTTGGGTAGGCTATGCCATGCACATCACCTTATTTCTTGGCCACCTTCTCCTTCAGTGATCCCTTCAAACTAAAGATGTACTCCCTCCGTCTGAAAAAGCTTGTCCCTCAAATGAATATATCTAGTACCAAGTTAGTGCTAGATACATCCATTTAAACCATTTGAGGGATAAGCTTTTTCTAACGGAGAAAGTACCAGATCACCCAACTCCCCATAATCTGCCTAACAAATTAGCACGTACCAATATACGCACAAGATTTGTGTCAGCAATAGACGCAAGTTTAACACATGTGTCAGATTTCTTACTTAGGGTATTTATTTATGAGAATCAATGGGAGAAATAATTGATTTGTCAGTCAAAAACAGTCTCCGTGGTGGTGGGCGACAGAGCAAGGAGCTGTGGACTTCTCGCGGGTCATGTTTAGCCAATGAAATCTTGAGAGTGGTGGAGTTGGTCGGCATGACGGTGACTACCCAACTCATGACTTCTGTTTTCTCCGGGTCCGCCTCCGTCTTAGGGTTGTGGCTACCTCATTTGGTTGCTGCGTGGAGACCTTCGAGGAATGGTTGCTTCGACCACTCTCTTCTACAACGGCATAAATGGATGGATTACTAATTACAGCACATAAATCCCGTTATATGAGCAAAATGATCGCATAACCAAGAATGAATGTCCCTTGTTTATCAGGGTTTATTCTCTTTGGTTATTTTAGCACGTGCCCATAATTTTTTTAATTAGAGCCAAACCAGCACATTCTCTTTTATTGGTATGTGCCCACAATTTCTTTTAATTATAGCTAACCAACATTTTCAATTTTATTGGCACGCGCAAGCTATCACTGGCAATAATTTATGGAGTCCCTCATTCTACTCATGATTCTTGAAACAACTTTCTTATTGTCAGACAACCTTCTTATTTCCTAACAACCTAGGGACATATAAAAATTGGTGTGATTTAGTATAATGCTCTAAGGTGGGACTATTCATATCATAATTTCAAGCTAGCTGAGTTGATTTTGGCCATCAGCACAATACGAAAGGTCCGTAGTTCAATCCCCTCGCGGCCTAAATTTTTTGTTGCTCATCTGTCTAGGCACAGTTTGGTCCACCCGCGAGACAAACGGAAAACTTCAGAAATTATGTGTGGAACGGACGGAACAAAATCTATACGTATATTTTTCCTTTTCCTTGGGTTAGCAGCGTGGGAGCTACTATATGACACTAGTTGCGTCAAATAGCGCGTGGGACCCCTAGCAGTTCACGTCTGGGTCAGCCCACTGACAGGCAACAAAAGACCTCATCTGTAAGGTGCAAGTAAAACTAAAAAAAGGACACATTAAATGATAAACTCATGGCCTCAAATACTCAACCACGTGCTGCTAGCGACCAGAACAAACGCATAATGCTAACCAATGGCCAGTGCGAATATTATTAATTATATTGTTGCGTCATATTTGAAACATTTTTTGATTTTTTTAACTTCTAAAATAATACATATTATGAATTGCCCAATATTCATAGAAACCTGAAATATTTTTTTGAAAATTCCGCACATTTTTGGAAAACATGAAAAAAAATTAAACATGATCATTTTTTATTCACAATTTTTTGAAACAATGAGCCTTTATAAAAATATACGTTTTTTAATTTGTGAACAGTTTTTAAAAACAGGAACGTGTTTTGTACATTCAGAACAATTTCATAAACTATATTTTTAAACGGGAACATTATTTTGTATTTGCGAACATTTCGCTAAAACTAGAATATTTTCCGAATTTCTATTTTTTAAATGCATAGTTTTAGATAATCTCGATTTTTTGGAAAAAATCATTTTAAAAAATTGGGAACATTTTTTGAATTTTGAACAAATTGGGAAAGAGATTTTTTTTAGGTTCTGAACAGTTTCAAAATTGGAACACAATTTTAGAAGTTTAAAAGTTTTCGAAAATTTGAACAAAAATTGTAATTTTGAACATTTTTTAATTCACGGAAGAAAGAAAAAATTGGAAAGAAAAAGAGAATGGAACAGAAAAATAACCGGGTCGGCCCAGTCTTGGGCGCCCTGTGCGAAAGCCCTGACTAAGTGTCGCGGCGTACCGCACATAGTGTTTTTCCGTATGCGTGGGCAGGAAAATAAGCGAGTTGTCTTTGTTGGTCCAGAACGCGCATAACCCACATACGAAATTCTGGAGAAATCAGTTTTCCTTTTCTAGCAGACAGACACACTTGTGTCGAAAAGAAAAACAGATAGACGCACAAAAATTTAGCACCACCTCGGATAGAAAAAAAAAATCTTTTCAACGGTGAATGGATGAAAGTCGGAGAAACACACCTTGCTTTATTAGTAGATATAGATTTGTATGTTGCCACCGTGAACATGTTTATTGTTTTATGTATTTGTCTATCTTATTTTATACGACTTTATTTCATTACCACACTGATATCAACCATGTATCCTTGTGTAGGTATTTTGTTGTTGTTGATGACATATGGGATGTGGATACATGGCATGTTCTTAAGCATGCATTTCCGGTGAAAAGTTCAGGCAGTATCATAATCACTACTACTCGTATAAATGATGTTGCTGAATCATGTCGTTCAACACCATTTAGTGGAGATATTTATTGCATAAGGCCTCTTGACATGGTGCACTCCAGGCAATTGTTTTACACAAGATTATTCAACGTCGAAGAAAATTGCCCCTCATACCTTAAAAAGGTTTCTGAGCATATTTTGAGAAAATGTGCTGGATTGCCTTTGGCAATCATTGCTATATCTGGTTTGTTGGCTAATACTGAAAGGACAGAGGGTCCATGGAAACAAGTTGAAGATTCGATTGGTCGAGCACTTCAAAGAAATCCCAGTGTTGAAGGAATGATGAAGATACTATCACTTAGTTACTTTGATCTGCCTGCTCATCTGAAATCTTGTCTTTTATGTTTGAGTATATTCCCTGAAGATTCTGTTATCAGTAAGAAAATTTTGATAAAGAGGTGGATTGCTGAAAGATTAATTCATACAGAAGCCGGATATAGTACAACATATGAGTTTGGTGAAAGGTGTTTTAATGAGCTCATCAATAGGAGTTTGATCCAACCCGCGGAAACCAACAAATATGGTATGGTAAAGTACTGTCGAATTCATGACACAGTTCTTGATTTCATCATATCCAAATCCATCGAAGAAAACTTTGTTACTTTGGTAGGTGTTCCTAGTTTAACTGTTGGCACACGAGTTCGCCGGCTGTCCCTGCAAGCCGGCAAGCAAAAAGAATTGATAGTGCCAAAAGGCTTGGTGTTGTCTCATGTCCGATCACTTGATGTGTTTGGAGAATCTGTGAAAATCCCTTCTATGGATAAGTTCAGGCATTTGCGTTTTCTGGACTTTGAAGGTTGCAAACAACTGGAGAACCATCATCTTAAAAATATAGATAACTTGTTTCAGCTGAGGTACCTGAGCCTTCATGGGGTGAAGAAAGTAAGCAACCTCCCAGAACAAATTGGACGCCTATGGTGCTTAGAGATACTGGACTTAACTGATACGTCTGTTTATGAGTTACCAGCATCTATTGTCAATCTCAAGAGACTGGTGCACCTATTGGTAAACCTGTATGTAACACTTCCTTGTGGAATTCCCAAGCTGCAAGCACTGGAGAAATTGAAGCATGTCAATGTCTATTGTCAGTCATTTAACTTCCTGCAAGAATTTGAGCAGATGCAGAGTCTTAAAGTATTGCACCTTCATTTTGAGGATTATTATTTTGTTGAGGGAATGGACGCTGAAAATGAGTCCAAGAAAACTATTATTGCCACTTCCCTTACAAACCTAGGGAACCTTCTCTCTCTAACTGTTTGTGACGGCCCTGAATTTGTAAGGGAGTCTTTGTGCCCTATGCCACTTAGCCTCCAGAAGCTGAAAGTCTTGAATTCTAGTATTCCCCATGTTCCAAATTGGGTGGGCTCCCTTATCAACCTCCAGAAATTACGCCTTGAATTGGTGAGAGCTGAGCAGGAAGATTTATATATCCTTGGAGGCTTACCTGTTCTGCATTGTCTGATTCTGAGAATTGATGGCCATGAAATTAGAAATACCTCATTAACAGAAGAGCTCGAAGTTACAAGGGTCATAGTCTGTGGTGAAGTTGGATTCCCATGCTTGAGGATATTTATTTTTGATAGTCAGTGTGCTGTGATGAATTTGACCTTTGCGGCTGGAGCCATGCCCTTGGTAGATGACCTCTTGATAGTATTTAACGCAGAAGAAACTGGGTCTCCCGGTACCAGCGGTGATTTTGATCTCGGAATAGAAAATCTCCTCAGCCTCGTTAAAATCAGATGTGTAGTATGGGGAGACGAGGACGACAGAGTTGAGGCTGCAGAAGCTGCCATTCGGGAAGCAGCCAACGCACATCCCAACCGCCCTACTCTACGCTTGGACTGATAATGCGTTGCCGGAATCAAGGTACTAACTTTTTCTCCCATGAAAGAGCATGTACTTTAATCTACAAGATCTATTTATCTCTCTCATTGCCTCACATGATTGTTCGTCTGTCTTTTTGAGCAATTAGGGTGCAACGCCAAAGGTTCATCATCACTGCATTTCTAAGATCGAAACATTCATCATTCTCTGCGAGGATGGATCTGCCTCCCTGCACCCTGCTGGTACGTACTTAGTCAAACCTAGTATATCTTTATTCTCGTTGTCGTGCATACTATACTCCCAGAATCCCTAGCTAGAGAACTGCGTTCTGTACCCTTAAGATA
>NW_025230715.1:0-7019 GCF_018294505.1 Triticum aestivum
TTATGTATCCAAGGGAAGGCTCACAAGGTTATTGAATATGAAGGACGTTGTCGGATAAAATCCATTAAAGGATCTGCCGGTCCATAATAGAGAAGACGTGAGCATCGGCACACAACCAGAGGAAGTAACAATGCAAAGGCATTGGATTATGGAAACAACTGACTAATCCAGAGCTCAAATGCAAAGGAATTATGATTTTCAAATCAAGGGATCAGAAGCAATGTTCTGATTAGGGATGGATAAGTTGAATAGCCTTAGGGGTACAATCGACGGCAATTGGATTTGTTGAGAACCAGCTCATGTTTAAAATGACGTTTGAGCCGGAAAGATAATTTAGAAGGATCAACTGATGATTGCGTGCATTCGCACTCATGTTGAATCAAAGGGATCAAAATGACGGTGTCTAAGGATACTAACGAATATTGCCAGTCATATGGAAAGCATCCATCATGCAAGCAGACAAGTATTGCAGAGCAATAAGCTACTAAGGATTTTTGGAGGATCGAATAGTATTTCGATGACCATTGTGAAACACATGAACAACTGGGGGATGAGCGGATACTCGATAAGTGCGAGAATTATCTGTAGGGGTATTCAGGTGACAAAGAACAGCAAGGCAGTAAGCTCAAAGGATTATCGAAACAACGACGAGTATTTCGGGGTATCTTGTAATAACAAGACCAACTGGGAATAAAAGTAAGAACGACAGGTGTAAGTATTTATCCATAGGGATTTTTCGGTGGTAGGGAATTGCAAAAGCAATGGCACAAAGTTTCAGGAGAACATCGGAGAGTATTATTAGAATCTTCTGTTGAAGCAGTCGATCATCTGTAATGAAGGGCTCTCCGGGAGAAAGTGATAACGAGATCCTAAGGTTAGTTTTTAGCAAAAATCATTTAACCCGAATAGAAGAGAGTTCAGAGTCCCATAGTAAGGATCGAGGAGTATAAGATCCTAATACCACCCAGAGGGCGACGTGGGCCCATAAGCCGCACAACCATGTTAGTAAAAGTTTTTCAATGACTAGACTCGACTTCGGCCAAGGAGATGGAAAGGGGGATTCCTAGAGGCAGTCGGCTCTGATACCAACTTGTGACGCCCTCGATTTAAACGTACACTAATCATACACGCAAACGTGTACGATCAAGATCAGGGACTCACGAGAAGATATCACAACACAACTCTACAAATAAAATAAGTCATACAAGCATCATATTACAAGCCAGGGGCCTCGAGGGCTCGAATACAAGAGCTCGATCATAGACGAGTCAGCGGAAGCAACAATATCTGAGTACAGACATAAGTTAAACAAGTTGCCATAAGATGGCTAGCACAAACTGGGATACAGATCGAAAGAGGCGCATGCCTCCTGCCTGGGATCCTCCTAACTACTCCTGGTCGTCGTCAGCGGGCAGCACATAGTAGTAGGCACCTCCGGTGTAGTAGGAGTCGTCGTCGACGGTGGCGTCTGGCTCCTGGGCTCCAACATCTGGTTGCGACAACCAGGTAGAAGGGATAGAGGGAGAAGAAGGAGAAAGCAACCGTGAGTACTCATCCAAAGTACTCGCAAGCAAGGAGCTACACTACATATGTATGCATTGGTATCAACTGGAATAAGGCTATCATATGTGGACTGAACTGCAGAATGCCGGAATAATAGGGGGATAGCTAGTCCTTTCGAAGACTACGCTTCTGGCAGCCCCCGTCTTGGAGCACGTAGAAGAGAGTAGACTGAAGTCCTCCAAGTATCATCACGTAGCATAATCCTAACCGATGATCCTCCCCTCGTCGCCCTGTGAGAGAGCGATCACCGGTTGTATCTGGCACTTGGAAGGGTGTGTTTTATTAAGTATCCGGTTCTAGTTGTCATAAGGTCAAGGTACAACTCCAAGTCGTCCTGTTACCGAAGATCACGGCTATTCGAATAGATTAACTTCCCTGCAGGGGTGCACCACATAACCCAACACGCTCGATCCCATTTGGCCGGACACACTTTTCTGGGTCATGCCCGGCCTCGGAAGATCAACACGTCGCAGCCCCATCTAGACCAACAGAGAGGTCAGCACGCCGGTCTAAACCTAAGCGCCCAGGGGTCTGGGCCCATCGCCCTTAGCACACCTGCATGTTGCGTGGGCGACCGGAAGCAGACCTAGCCTAGTAGGCGTTCCAGTCCAATCCAGCGCGCGTCGCTCCGTTGCTGACGTCACGAAGGCTTCGGCTGATACCACGACGTTGAGTGCCCATAACTGTCCCCGCGTAGATGGTTAGTGCGTATAGGCCAGTAGCCAGACTCAGATCAAATACCAAGATCTTGTTAAACATGTTAAGTATCTGCCAACACCGACCAGGGCCAGGCCCACCTCTCTCCTAGATGGTCTCAACCTGCCCTGTCGCTCCGCCTCAAAGTAACAGTCGGGGGCCGTCGGGAACCCAGGCCCATCTCTACCGGGATGGAGCCACCTGCCCCTTCAGCCCCCAACTCCGAACAGTACCGCAGGTAATGTAACTGTGTAAAGTATATAGTATATGCCCGTGATCACCTCCCGAAGTGATCACGACCCAGTAGTATAGCATGGCAGACGGACAAGAGTGTAGGGCCACTGATGGAACACTAGCATCCTATACTAAGCAGTAGGATAGTAGGTAATGGTAACAACTGTAGTAGCAAGGACAGGCTATGCATCAGGATAGGAATAACGGAAAGCAGTAACATGCTACACTACTCTAATGCAAGTAGTATAGAGAAGAGTAGGCGATATCTGGTGATCAAAGGGGGGGCTTGCCTGGTTGCTCTGGCAAGAAGGAGGGGTCGTCAACACCGTAGTCGTACTAGGTAGTAGTGGCGTCGGTCTCGGTGTCTAGCGAGAGAAGAGGGGGGAGAAACAATAAATATAATGCAAACAAATGCATGATGTTGCATGACATAACAAAGCGTAAAGCTAGGTGTGCCTTAACGCGGTACGAGGTGGTACAGATGAAGGGGGAAAAAATCCGGGAAAATATCCCCGGTGTTTCGCGTTTCCGGACAGATGAACCGGAGGGGAAAGTTGCGTATTCGCTATGCTAGGGATGCATGGCGGATGAACGGGCTGCGAATCCAGATTCGTCTCGTCGTTCTGAGCAACTTTCATGTACAAAGTTTTCCCATCCGAGCTACGGTTTATTTTATATTGATTTTAAAAGATTTAAATCATTTTTAGCATTTAATTAATTATTTTAATAGAACAGTATCCAGAACAGTGAAAGGTGATGTCAGCATGACATCACCAGGACGTCAGCAGGTCAAACCCAGCTGACCAGAGTCAAACCTGGCCTGTGGGTCCGTGGGACCCACCTGTCATAGACTCAGGCTAACTAAACATGTTTGATTAGTTTAGTTAATTGATTAGGTTAATTAAACAAGATTAATTAAGTTAATTAATCCTTTAATTAATTAATTAATTAATAATTTAATTTATTATTTATTTTTTAACTCTTATTTATTTATTTATTTATTTTCGTTCAGGGGGGCGTGGGGCCCATATGGCAGTGGCCCATCTAGGCCACACACACGCACGCTAGGCAGGGGATGAGGGGCAAGGCCCTGGCTAGTGCGCGGCGGCGGTCAGCGGGCACCGGCGACAGTAGCATCGGCAGGGCGCGGCGGAGGAGCAGCCAGTGGTGCGGCGCGAGGGGAAGCAAGGCGAGGTCCGAGCAAGGTGGCAAGTGCGGACACAGGCAGTGGCCAGGAGCAGGCTGGGGCGCGCTGGGTGCAGTCGACAGAGAACGTGCGTCGGGCACACGTGTGTGAGCAGGAGCAGGATGAGGCGAGCGTGGCAGCGGGGTCACGAGCGTGAGCGGGCCAGGCGGGGTGTGGTCCAGCATCAGGGTGAGGTCCAGCGGCGCGGTGGGCGGACAGCGGGCGCGCGGACGAGTAGAGAGGAGGGAAGAGGAGGCCGGGGGAGGCGCAACCGGCGCGGCGGCTCACCGCATAGCTGTAGGGAGGGGGCAGTGGGCTCGCGACGGCTTGGGGTGGTCCGACGACGGCGGGGCGAGGACGAGGTGACGGCGAGTGGCGATGGGTGATGACGTCGGCCTCGGAGCGCCGCGGCCATCGGGGGCGAGGCGGGGAGGTGACGGTGACGAGGCCCGATGCGTCGAGGCCGTGAGCCACAGCGGCGGCGGGGCGGCGCTGGGAACGGGCGCCGGTGTCGGGGCTGAGCGGCGGAGGGCTCGGGGCGGTTCCAGCAGGGAGGAGGTGACGACGAGGGCGGTCCGACGAGGAAGCAGCGCCGGCGACGTAGAAGCGGGACAATGGGGGTCTCCTGCCCCCGATCCAGATCGGGTCCGAGAGGAGGGGGCGCGAGGAGAGAGTGGGGAGGATCGGGGGGAGTGGTGGGGTTAGTGGCTAGGTTTTCGGGTTGGAGTGGCCTAATAGGCCAGTGGGCAGCGAGGGTGGGCCGGCCGACTGGACGGGTTGGCCCAGTTGGGCCAGGGGCCCCAGGGGGGAGAGGGGTGGTTCTACTGTCTCTTTTGTTTTTTTTCTAGTTTTCTTTTCTTTTTATATGTTTTCTTTTTATATGTTTTCTCTAATTTTCAATATACCTTAGTTTTATTAAAATATCAAAGTTGCACCTAATTTAGTATATGTAAATATGCCACAACCACATTTAACTTGGCGCACAAAGTAAAATAGTTTGCGATGGTTTATTATTATAAAAGCTTTTAAATATTTGTTTTTGCTACTGTTTTGTTCATTTTAGAGTACTTAAATATTTTATAAAAATGTGATTTCTCCACCACAATTACCTATGCATTATTTGGTTCACTTCGAACATTTTAGTTTCAATATCCGAAAACTTTTAATTGTGTGACTTGATTTTGAATTTGAATTTTGAATCAGTTTTTTTTAACTAACCCGAGATTAACTACAGTGATAGAGGTGACGTGGCATCATTAATGAGGGGTTACTGTAGCCTAATTATCCGGGCGTCACAAAGAGACTCTTTGCTATTTGGTTGCAGGGTTGTTTGAGAGAGACCATCTTCATCCTACGCCTCCCACGGATTAATAAACCTTAGGTCATCCACTTGAGGGAAATTTGATACTGTCCTACAAACCTCTGCACTTGGAGGCCCAACAACGTCTACAAGAAGAAGGTTGTGAAGTAGACATCACCTACCCTGGCCGGCCCTCTCTCTCCACTAAGGCCCATGTGGCCCATTATTTCTCCCGGGGGGGTTCCGATAACGTACCCTCCGGTACTCCGGTTTTCTCCAAAATCACCCGGAACACTTCCGGTGTCCGAATATAGCCGTCCAATATATCAATCTTTATGTCTCGACCATTCTGAGACTTCTCGTCATGTCCGTGATCACATCTGGGACTCCAAACTACCTTCACTACATCAAAACACATAAACTCATAATACCGATCGTCACAAAATGTTAAGCGTGCGGACCCTACGGGTTCGAGAAGTATGTAGACATGACCGAGACACGTCTTCGTGATCTTGGCTTGTATATTCCAAAGATGGGCTTCCTCAGCATGCCCTATGTCTTCGTGAGCAAGCAAGTTGGATGCACACCCATTTAGTTTTTTTTGTTGAGCTTTCATATACTTATAGCTTTAATGCATTCATTGCATGGCAATCCCTACTCACTCACATTGATATTTGTTGATGGTCATCTCCATAGCCCATTAATATGCCTAGTTGATGTGAGACTATCTTCTCCTTTTTGTCTTCTCCACAACCACCATTCTATTCCACCATAGTGCTATATCCATGGCTCACGCTCATATATTGCGTGAAGATTGAAAAAGTTTGAGAACATCAAAAGTATGAAACAATTGCTTGGCTTGTCATCGGGGTTGTGCATGATTTAAATATTTTGTGTGATGAAGATAGAGCATAGCCAGACTATATGATTTTGTAGGGATAACTTTCTTTGTCCATGTTATTTTGAGAAGACATAATTGCTAAGTTAGTATGGTTGAAGTATTATTATTTTTATGTCAATATTAAACTTTTATCTTGAATCTTTCAGATCTGAACATTCATGCCACAATAAAGAAAAAATTACATTGAGAAATATGTTAGAAAGCATTCCACATCAAAAATTCTTCTTTTATCATTTACCTACTCGAGGACGAGCAGCAATTAAGCTTGGGGATGTTTGATACGTCTCCAACGTATCTATAATTTTTTATTTCTCCATGCTATTATATTATCTATTTGGATGTCAATGGGCTTTATTTTACACTTTTATATCATTTTTGGGACTAACATACTAACCGGAGGCCCAGCCTAAATTGCTGTTTTTTTTGCCTATTTTAGGGTTTCGCAGAAAAGGAATATCAAACGGAGTCCAAATGGAATGAAACCTTCGGGAACGTGATTTTCTCAACAAAGGTGATCCAGGAGACTTGGAGTGAGGGTCAAGAAACAATCGAGGAAGCCACGAGGCAGGGGGCGCGCCTACCCCCCTAGGCACGCCCTCCACCCTCGTGGGCCCCTCGTTGCTCTACCGACCTACTTCTTCCTCCTATATATATCCATATACCCCCCAACATCCAGGAGCACCACGAAAACCTAATTCCACCACCGCAACCTTCTGTACCCGAGAGATCCCATCTCGGGGCCTTTCCCGGAGCTCCGCCAGAGGGGGCATCGATCACGGAGGGCCTGTACATCAACTCTATGGCCTCTCCGGTGTTGCGTGAGTAGTTTACTTCAGACCTACGGGTCCATAGTTATTAGCTAGATGGCTTCTTCTCTCTCTTTTGGATCTCAGTACAAAGTTCTCCTCGATCTTGTTGGAGATCTATTCGATGTAATCTTCTTTTGCGATGTGTTTGTCGAGATCCGATGAATTGTGGGTTTATGATCAAGTTTATCTATGAACAATATTTGAATCTCCTCTGAATTCTTTTATGTATGATTGGTTTATCTTTGCAAGTCACTTCGAATACTCTACATGCATGCTGAATAGCGGTCGATGTGTGGAGTAATAGTAGTAGATGCAAAATCGTTTCGGTCT
>NW_025230715.1:8000-8623 GCF_018294505.1 Triticum aestivum
TTTTGCTTATTGTTCGTTCACCTGATACCTATTTTAAGCAATTAATTTACTTCATATATATGATAAGAAAGCCTCATAGAATTAAGGAAAAATTAACCCTTTGTACCTTTTATTTAAAAAGAGAAGAGGTATTGGTGCACAAATAGCAGACTATGTCATATTATTTTCTTTCCTTATTCCTTCATCTTCCCATAAAAAGGGGAAAACATCATATAAACTATAAAATATTGCATCAAGCTTCTATTAATACCTCAATGGTTATGTATTTGTGCACGTCCTTTGGTTTCACGTTATCATATTATATTGCTCTAAACATGTCCTCTATGATTATATTAGAAAGTTCTTAAAAGTAAAATGCTAAAATTAATGTATATTAAATATTTCTGTCAACATGCAAAGTCCGGGGAAGCAAGCACTTGTAGACACTAACCGGTATCCAACAATGATGCTACTATGTGTGGATCACTGTGGGGACGCAATCTTGGAGACAATGACGCATCCATTGATGGCCTCATCAATCAAGAGGGCGTCATTCAAATAAATTAGCAAACTTAGATAACAGAGACGGAAGAAGATACAAAGACTAATCGCACATTGATGCTTGGAGCATCAAAAGAACAACG
>NW_025230715.1:10429-13208 GCF_018294505.1 Triticum aestivum
TACTCGTATCTTTGTATCTGCACCTCCATGGGTTCATAATGTACATCGTCGGGCAGGTAATCTGCAAGATTGCTATAACCGGGCACCATCCTCGGATCATTAGCGACATTGTAGCTAGGCACCTTGAGCGGGGGGCACGATTTCTTCGCTTGTTCGCCGAGCTTGGCAATTTGTTTCCCAGCTCGTCGTTCTTTCAGCCTTTGATCACTGACAGTACTTCCCGACCGCTCCGCTTCGGCAAATTCCTTTCGAATAATGCGCTCATAGTTTCCTTTCGGCGGAGACTTGGGTGGTTTTGTCAGGGCAGCCAGAGTGCGCTTCGCTTTCACCGGATCTACCTTCTCCTCCGGAAGTGGATGTCTCTTTGCTTTCAACCCTTGAAACCAGTCATCCACTTCGGTTCGTGCGATCTCGGCGTTCTCCTCCGGGGTCCTCTCGTATGGTAACTTCTCTGGAGTCTTCAGAGAAGGACCGAATCTGTATGTCCTCCCGCCTCTGGCTGTACTGCTAGACGTTGGCCGAGCAGACGGAGCGGTTGTCTTCTTTAATTGCTTACGAGGCAGAGGAGACGGACTATGACACGCCGGAGCAGCCGGAGTGGCGGAAGGTCTCTTCCGCCCTTGCTGACGAGGCGGAGAAGGAGGAGGCTGGCTGCTCGGGCGCGTCGGCGCAGGCGGAGAAGGAGGCGGAGTGCCGCCATGCGCTGGAGAAGGAGCCAGTCGAGTGCCCTGATCGTCACTCGCCGGAGGAGGAGGCGGTGGAGAAGGCGGAGTGCCCTGACTCGCCGGAGGAGGAGGCGGTGGAGGAGGCGGAGTGCCCTGACTCGCCGGAGGAGGAGGCGGTGGAGGAGGCAGAATGCCCTGACTTGCCGGAGGAGGAGGAGGAGGTGGAGGCGTCCAGTTCGGAAGGTTGATGAGTTCCTTCCGCCATAGGCATGGAGTCTTCAGAGCAGACCCCAGCCTAGTCTCCCCTTCACCGGTAGGGTGGTCAAGCTGGAGGTCCTCAAATCCCTCCGTTATTTCATCCACCATCACCCTAGCATATCCTTCTGGAATCGGCCGGCAGTGAAAAGTTGCGCCGGGTTCAGTAGGATAAACAGAGCCAACAGCCGCCTTGACCTTCAAATTCATCCATTGTATCATAAGGTGGCAATTTTGAGATTCCGTGATAGCATCCACGGGATAGCTGGCAGGAGCCGTCAAGGCATGCTCCGGCTGAAGCAGCTCGGTGGAAGCCACGCTGCTTCTCCGCTGAGATGGCGGGGTAGCTTTGGGGTAAGCTTCGGCAGTACGTTTGCTGCGATTTGCTTCTCGTTCCTCTAACACTTGTACCCTTGCTTGCAGCGCCTGCATTTGGGTCTGCTGCACTTTTTTCCTCCTCTCATGGGATTTGTAACCGCCTGCGTCCGGAAACCCAACCTTCCACGGAATGGAGCCTGGCGTGCCTCGTGTCCGTCCAGGGTGCTCAGGATTCCCGAGGGCCATTGACAACATGGCAATTATTATTCAAACATGACAGATGGATATATTAGTGGCAAAAACGTAGAACTAATATTAATTAGTGGCCTCGATGCTGCTTCTCTAGGGTTTGGGGTGGCCTCGACGCTGCTTCTCTAGGGTTTGGGGTGGCCTCGACAACGCTTCAAGGATAAAAAAAGAAGAGGAAGAATTAGGGTTTCCTCTACCGTTCGGTGACCCTCGACGACCCTCGTTCCCGAACGGTAGAGGAAACCCTAAATAGCAAGTATCGTGGGTGTGAGATACATGTGGCCGTCGGTGTCGGACACTACATCCACGTCCCACAAGTGACGTGGGCGTCGAAGCCCGCGCCACTTGTGGGACGTGGATGTAGTGTCTGACACCGATGGTACATGTATCTCACACCGACGATACTTTCTATTTAGGATTTCTCCTCTACCGCTCGGCGACCCTCGACGACCCTCGTTCCTGATAAAAAAAAGAGGAAGAAGAAGAAAAAAAAGAGGACGATACTTTCTATTTAGGGTTTCTCCTCTACCGCTCGGCGACCCTCGACGACCCTCGTTCCCGATAAAAAATGAGGAAGAAGAAGAAAAAAAAGAGGAGAAGAAAGAATAGAGGAGAATCTCCTCTATTCTTTCTTCTCCTCTTTTTTTCTTCTTCCTCTTCTTTTTTTATCCTCTTCTTCCTCTCATGTTCGAGAGGATCGCCGAGGGGTCGGGAGGTTGCCTAGTGTCAAAGGATTCAACGAAACCATGTCTTCATCATTAGGTGAAAGTAACAGGTGCATTATGGTACGAAGCTCTCCAAAGTTATTTTGGAACGGAGTCCCAGATAAGATAATTCGCTTTTTGGTACAAAGTTCAGCAAGAACCTTCCAAATATCGTTATTTGGAAGGCCTTTGCTGAAATTCATACAAAAAGGCAAATTATCCTATCCGGGACACCATTCCAAAATAACTTTGGAGGACTTCGTCATGCATTGGTTACTTCCGGCTAATGATGAAGACATGGATTTCTTCAATACTTTGACACTAGGAAACCTCTCTCGACCCCTCGGCGATCCTCGACCCCTCGAACCCTCGACGACCCTGGAACCCTCGACCCCTAGACGACCCTGGAACCCTCGACCCTCGATCCCTCGACCCTATAGAACCCTCGAAGAAAGGAATAGCTAGAGGAGAAGATCGAAGAAAAAAAAGAAGAAAAAAAGAGGAGAAGAAGAAAGGAATAGTGGAGAAGAAGAGAAAATAGAATATTCTATTTTCTCTTCTTCTCCACTATTCCTTTCTTCTTCTCCT
>NW_025230716.1:0-630 GCF_018294505.1 Triticum aestivum
GTTTTGGGGCCCCGAAGTGATTTCCACAACTGACGAACCCAAGGGTGCGTTTATGTGTCGGTTATCAACACACACAATTTGGGCCAATTCTGGTTCATTTCGTGCACTATTACTCACCGTTTTGGGGTCCTAGAGCGATTCCACGATTGACGATCCCTGGGGTGCATCTATGTGTCGGTCATCAACACTGACAGTTTTGGCCGACTCTGCCCCGTTTCATGGACTATTACTCATTGTTTTGCGGTCCCGGAGGGATTTCCACGATTGACGCACCCCGGGGTGCGTTTACGTGTCGTTCACCAGCAATCCTAGTTTTGTTCGATTCTGGGCTCTTTCATGGTCTATTACTCACCATTTTGGGGTCCCAGAGCTATTTCCACGATTAATGATCCTCGGGGTGCGTTTACGTGTCCGTCGTCAACCCTCGGAATTATGGCCGATTCTGGCCCGTTCCGTGGACTATTACTCACCGTTTTGGGGTCTGAAAGCGATTTCCAAGGTTGTTGAACCCTAAGGTGCGGTTACGCGTCTGTCATAAACAATCGCAGTTTGGGCTGATTCTGGCCCGATTCATGGACTATTGCTCACCATTTTGGGGTCCCAGAGCTATTTCCACGATTGACGATCCCC
>NW_025230716.1:3590-13206 GCF_018294505.1 Triticum aestivum
GGTCCGAAAGTGATTTCCATGGTTGTTGAACCCTAAGGTGCGCGTACGTTTTGGTCATCAACAATCGCTGTTTGGGCTGATTCTGGCCCGATTCTTGGACTATTACTCACTGTTTTGCGGTCCCAAAGCGATTTCCATTGTTGTTGAACCACAAGGTGCGCTTACGTGTCGGTCGTCAACACTCGCAGTTTTGGCCGATTCTGGCCCATTTCTTGGACTATTACTCACTGTTTTGGGGTCCGGGAGTGATTTCCACGATTGACGAACCCTGGGGTGCGTTTGCGTGTCGGTCA
The DNA here is from genome assembly GCF_018294505.1 of Triticum aestivum. Lineage (NCBI taxonomy): Eukaryota > Viridiplantae > Streptophyta > Magnoliopsida > Poales > Poaceae > Triticum > Triticum aestivum. The sequence continues at coordinate 3,884 of NW_025230716.1, forward strand.
TCAACACTCGTAGTTTCGGCCGATTCTGGCCCGTTTCATGGACTATTACTCAGTTTTGGGGCCCCGAAGTGATTTCCACAACTGACGAACCCAAGGGTGCGTTTATGTGTCGGTTATCAACACACACAATTTGGGCCAATTCTGGTTCATTTCGTTCACTATTACTCACCGTTTTTGGGTCCTAGAGCGATTCCACGATTGACGATCCCTGGGGTGCATTTATGTGTCGGTCATCAACACTCACAGTTTTGGCCGACTCTGCCCCGTTTCATGGACTATTACTCATTGTTTTGCGGTCCCGGAGGGATTTCCACGATTGACGCACCCCGGGGTGCGTTTACGTGTCGTTCACCAGCAATCCTAGTTTTGTTCGATTCTGGGCTCTTTCATGGTCTATTACTCACCATTTTGGGGTCCCAGAGCTATTTCCACGATTAACGATCCTCGGGGTGCGTTTACGTGTCCGTCGTCAACCCTCGGAATTATGGCCGATTCTGGCCCGTTTCGTGGACTATTACTCACCGTTTTGGGGTCTGAAAGCGATTTCCAAGGTTGTTGAACCCTAAGGTGCGGTTACGCGTCTGTCATAAACAATCGCAGTTTGGGCTGACTCTGGCCCGATTCATGGACTATTGCTCATCATTTTGGGGTCCCAGAGCTATTTCCACGATTGACGATCCCCTGGGTGCGTTTACGTGTCCGTCGACAACACTCGCGATTTTGGCCGATTCTGGCCCGTTTCGTGGACTATTACTCACCGTTTTGGGGTCCGAAAGCGATTTCGATGGTTGTTGAACCCTAAGGTGCGCTTACGTGTCAGTCATCAACAATCGCAGTTTGGGCTGATTCTGGCCCGATTCTTGGAATATTACTCACCCTTTTGGGGTCCCAAAGCGATTTGCATAGTTGTTGAACCCCAAGGTGCACTTACGTGTCGGTCATCAACACTCACTGTTTTGGCCAATTCTGGCCCGTCTCTTGGACTATCACTCATTGTTTTGGGGTCCGAGAGTGATTTCCACAACTGACGAACCCCAGGGTGCGTTTACGTGTCGGTTATCAACACTCGCAATTTTGGCCAATTATGGTTCATTTCATGCACTATTACTCACCGTTTTGTGGTCCTAGAGCGATTTCCACGATTGACGATCCCTCGGGTGCATTTATGTCTCGGTCATCAACACGCGCAGTTCTGGCCGACTCTGCCCCGTTTCATGGACTATTACTCATTGTTTTGGGGTCCCGGAGGGATTTCCACGATTGACGCACCCCGGGGTGCGTTTATGTGTTGTCCACCAGCAATCTTAGTTTTGTTCGATTCTGGGCTCTTCCATGCACTATTACTCACCATTTTGGGGTCCCGGAGCTATTTCCACGATTGACAATCCCGAAGGTGCGTTTACGTGTCCGTCGTTAGCACTTGCAATTTTGGCCGATTCTTGCCTGTTTCGTGGACTATCACTCACCGTTTTGGGGTCCGAAAGTGATTTCCATGGTTGTTGAACCCTAAGGTGCGCGTACGTTTTGGTCATCAACAATCGCTGTTTGGGCTGATTCTGGCCCGATTCTTGGACTATTACTCACTGTTTTGCGGTCCCAAAGCGATTTCCATTGTTGTTGAACCACAAGGTGCGCTTACGTGTCGGTCGTCAACACTCGCCGTTTTGGCCGATTCTGGCCCATTTCTTGGACTATTACTCACTGTTTTGGGGTCCGGGAGTGATTTCCACGATTGACGAACCCTGGGGTGCATTTGCGTGTCGGTCATCAACACTCGTAGTTTCGGCCGATTCTGGCCCGTTCCATGGACTATTACTCAGTTTTGGGGCCCCGAAGTGATTTCCACAACTGACGAACCCAAGGGTGCGTTTATGTGTCGGTTATCAACACTCACAATTTGGGCCAATTCTGGTTCATTTCGTGCACTATTACTCACCGTTTTGGGGTCCTAGAGCGATTCCACGATTGACGATCCCTGGGGTGCATTTATGTGTCGGTCATCAACACTCACAGTTTTGGCCGACTCTGCCCCGTTTCATGGACTATTACTCATTGTTTTGCGGTCCCGGAGGGATTTCCACGATTGACGCACCCCGGGGTGCGTTTACGTGTCGTTCACCAGCAACCCTAGTTTTGTTCGATTCTGGGCTCTTTCATGGTCTATTACTCACCATTTTGGGGTCCCAGAGCTATTTCCACGATTAACGATCCTCGGGGTGCGTTTACGTGTCCTTCGTCAACCCTCGGAATTATGGCCGATTCTGGCCCGTTTCGTGGACTATTACTCACCGTTTTGGGGTCTGAAAGCGATTTCCAAGGTTGTTGAACCCTAAGGTGCGGTTACGCGTCTGTCATAAACAATCGCAGTTTGGGCTGACTCTGGCCCGATTCATGGACTATTGCTCATCATTTTGGGGTCCCAGAGCTATTTCCACGATTGACGATCCCCTGGGTGCGTTTACATGTCCGTCGACAACACTCGCGATTTTGGCCGATTCTGGCCCGTTTCGTGGACTATTACTCACCGTTTTGGGGTCCAAAAGCGATTTCGATGGTTGTTGAACCCTAAGGTGCGCTTACGTGTCAGTCATCAACAATCGCAGTTTGGGCTGATTCTGGCCCGATTCTTGGAATATTACTCACCCTTTTGGGGTCCCAAAGCGATTTGCATAGTTGTTGAACCCCAAGGTGCACTTACGTGTCGGTCATCAACACTCACAGTTTTGGCCGATTCTGGCCCGTCTCTTGGACTATCACTCATTGTTTTGGGGTCCCAGAGTGATTTCCACAACTGACGAACCCCAGGGTGCGTTTACGTGTCGGTTATCAACACTCGCAATTTTGGCCAATTATGGTTCATTTCATGCACTATTACTCACCGTTTTGTGGTCCTAGAGCGATTTCCATGATTGACGATCCCTCGGGTACATTTATGTCTCGGTCATCAACACGCGCAGTTCTGGCCGACTCTGCCCCGTTTCATGGACTATTACTCATTGTTTTGGGGTCCCGGAGCGATTTCCACGATTGACGCACCCCGGGGTGCGTTTATGTGTTGTCCACCAGCAATCTTAGTTTTGTTCGATTCTGGGCTCTTCCATGCACTATTACTCACCATTTTGGGGTCCCAGAGCTATTTCCACGATTGACAATCCCGAAGGTGCGTTTACGTGTCCGTCGTTAGCACTTGCAATTTTGGCCGATTCTTGCCTGTTTCGTGGACTATCACTCACCGTTTTGGGGTCCGAAAGTGATTTCCATGGTTGTTGAACCCTAAGGTGCGCGTACGTTTTGGTCATCAACAATCGCTGTTTGGGCTGATTCTGGCCCGATTCTTGGACTATTACTCACTGTTTTGCGGTCCCAAAGCGATTTCCATTGTTGTTGAACCACAAGGTGCGCTTACGTGTCGGTCGTCAACACTCGCCGTTTTGGCCGATTCTGGCCCATTTCTTGGACTATTACTCACTGTTTTGGGGTCCGGGAGTGATTTCCACGATTGACGAACCCTGGGGTGCATTTGCGTGTCGGTCATCAACACTCGTAGTTTCGGCCGATTCTGGCCCGTTCCATGGACTATTACTCAGTTTTGGGGCCCCGAAGTGATTTCCACAACTGACGAACCCAAGGGTGCGTTTATGTGTCGGTTATCAACACTCACAATTTGGGCCAATTCTGGTTCATTTCGTGCACTATTACTCACCGTTTTGGGGTCCTAGAGCGATTCCACGATTGACGATCCCTGGGGTGCATTTATGTGTCGGTCATCAACACTCACAGTTTTGGCCGACTCTGCCCCGTTTCATGGACTATTACTCATTGTTTTGCGGTCCCGGAGGGATTTCCACGATTGACGCACCCCGGGGTGCGTTTACGTGTCGTTCACCAGCAACCCTAGTTTTGTTCGATTCTGGGCTCTTTCATGGTCTATTACTCACCATTTTGGGGTCCCAGAGCTATTTCCACGATTAACGATCCTCGGGGTGCGTTTACGTGTCCTTCGTCAACCCTCGGAATTATGGCCGATTCTGGCCCGTTTCGTGGACTATTACTCACCGTTTTGGGGTCTGAAAGCGATTTCCAAGGTTGTTGAACCCTAAGGTGCGGTTACGCGTCTGTCATAAACAATCGCAGTTTGGGCTGACTCTGGCCCGATTCATGGACTATTGCTCATCATTTTGGGGTCCCAGAGCTATTTCCACGATTGACGATCCCCTGGGTGCGTTTACATGTCCGTCGACAACACTCGCGATTTTGGCCGATTCTGGCCCGTTTCGTGGACTATTACTCACCGTTTTGGGGTCCAAAAGCGATTTCGATGGTTGTTGAACCCTAAGGTGCGCTTACGTGTCAGTCATCAACAATCGCAGTTTGGGCTGATTCTGGCCCGATTCTTGGAATATTACTCACCCTTTTGGGGTCCCAAAGCGATTTGCATAGTTGTTGAACCCCAAGGTGCACTTACGTGTCGGTCATCAACACTCACAGTTTTGGCCGATTCTGGCCCGTCTCTTGGACTATCACTCATTGTTTTGGGGTCCCAGAGTGATTTCCACAACTGACGAACCCCAGGGTGCGTTTACGTGTCGGTTATCAACACTCGCAATTTTGGCCAATTATGGTTCATTTCATGCACTATTACTCACCGTTTTGTGGTCCTAGAGCGATTTCCATGATTGACGATCCCTCGGGTGCATTTATGTCTCGGTCATCAACACGCGCAGTTCTGGCCGACTCTGCCCCGTTTCATGGACTATTACTCATTGTTTTGGGGTCCCGGAGCGATTTCCAAGATTGACGCACCCCGGGGTGCGTTTATGTGTTGTCCACCAGCAATCTTAGTTTTGTTCGATTCTGGGCTCTTCCATGCACTATTACTCACCATTTTGGGGTCCCAGAGCTATTTCCACGATTGACAATCCCGAAGGTGCGTTTACGTGTCCGTCGTTAGCACTTGCAATTTTGGCCGATTCTTGCCTGTTTCGTGGACTATCACTCACCGTTTTGGGGTCCGAAAGTGATTTCCATGGTTGTTGAACCCTAAGGTGCGCGTACGTTTTGGTCATCAACAATCGCTGTTTGGGCTGATTCTGGCCCGATTCTTGGACTATTACTCACTGTTTTGCGGTCCCAAAGCGATTTCCATTGTTGTTGAACCACAAGGTGCGCTTACGTGTCGGTCGTCAACACTCGCAGTTTTGGCCGATTCTGGCCCATTTCTTGGACTATTACTCACTGTTTTGGGGTCCGGGAGTGATTTCCACGATTGACGAACCCTGGGGTGCGTTTGCGTGTCGGTCATCAACACTCGTAGTTTCGGCCGATTCTGGCCCGTTTCATGGACTATTACTCAGTTTTGGGGCCCCGAAGTGATTTCCACAACTGACGAACCCAAGGGTGCGTTTATGTGTCGGTTATCAACACTCACAATTTGGGCCAATTCTGGTTCATTTCGTGCACTATTACTCACCGTTTTGGGGTCCTAGAGCGATTCCACGATTGACGATCCCTGGGGTGCATCTATGTGTCGGTCATCAACACTGACAGTTTTGGCCGACTCTGCCCCGTTTCATGGACTATTACTCATTGTTTTGCGGTCCCGGAGGGATTTCCACGATTGACGCACCCCGGGGTGCGTTTACGTGTCGTTCACCAGCAATCCTAGTTTTGTTCGATTCTGGGCTCTTTCATGGTCTATTACTCACCATTTTGGGGTCCCAGAGCTATTTCCACGATTAACGATCCTCGGGGTGCGTTTACGTGTCTGTCGTCAACCCTCGGAATTATGGCCGATTCTGGCCCGTTTCGTGGACTATTACTCACCGTTTTGGGGTCTGAAAGCGATTTCCAAGGTTGTTGAACCCTAAGGTGCGGTTACGCGTCTGTCATAAACAATCGCAGTTTGGGCTGACTCTGGCCCGATTCATGGACTATTGCTCATCATTTTGGGGTCCCAGAGCTATTTCCACGATTGACGATCCCCTGGGTGCGTTTACGTGTCCGTCGACAACACTCGCGATTTTGGCCGATTCTGGCCCGTTTCGTGGACTATTACTCACCGTTTTGGGGTCCGAAAGCGATTTCGATGGTTGTTGAACCCTAAGGTGCGCTTACGTGTCAGTCATCAACAATCGCAGTTTGGGCTGATTCTGGCCCGATTCTTGGAATATTACTCACCCTTTTGGGGTCCCAAAGCGATTTGCATAGTTGTTGAACCCCAAGGTGCACTTACGTGTCGGTCATCAACACTCACAGTTTTGGCCGATTCTGGCCCGTCTCTTGGACTATCACTCATTGTTTTGGGGTCCCAGAGTGATTTCCACAACTGACGAACCCCAGGGTGCGTTTACGTGTCGGTTATGAACACTCGCAATTTTGGCCAATTATGGTTCATTTCATGCACTATTACTCACCGTTTTGTGGTCCTAGAGCGATTTCCACGATTGACGATCCCTCGGGTGCATTTATGTGTCGGTCATCAACACTCGCAGTTCTGGCCGACTCTGCCCCGTTTCATGGACTATTACTCATTGTTTTGGGGTCCCGGAGCGATTTCCACGATTGACGCACCCCGGGGTGCGTTTATGTGTTGTCCACCAGCAATCTTAGTTTTGTTCGATTCTGGGCTCTTCCATGGACTATTACTCACCATTTTGGGGTCCCAGAGCTATTTCCACGATTGACAATCCCCGAGGTGCGTTTACGTGTCCGTCGTTAGCAGTTGCAATTTTGGCCGATTCTTGCCTGTTTCGTGGACTATTACTCACCGTTTTGGGGTCCGAAAGTGATTTCCATGGTTGTTGAACCCTAAGGTGCGCATACGTTTTGGTCATCAACAGTCGCAGTTTGGGCTGATTCTGGCCCGATTCTTGGACTATTACTCACTGTTTTGCGGTCCCAAAGCGATTTCCATTGTTGTTGAACCACAAGGTGCGCTTACGTGTCGGTCGTCAACACTCGCAGTTTTGGCCGATTCTGGCCCATTTCTTGGACTATTACTCACTGTTTTGGGGTCCGGGAGTGATTTCCACGATTGACGAACCCTGGGGTGCGTTTGCGTGTCGGTCATCAACACTCGTAGTTTCGGCCGATTCTGGCCCGTTTCATGGACTATTACTCAGTTTTGGGGCCCCGAAGTGATTTCCACAACTGACGAACCCAAGGGTGCGTTTATGTGTCGGTTATCAACACTCACAATTTGGGCCAATTCTGGTTCATTTCGTGCACTATTACTCACCGTTTTGGGGTCCTAGAGCGATTCCACGATTGACGATCCCTGGGGTGCATCTATGTGTCGGTCATCAACACTGACAGTTTTGGCCGACTCTGCCCCGTTTCATGGACTATTACTCATTGTTTTGCGGTCCCGGAGGGATTTCCACGATTGACGCACCCCGGGGTGCGTTTACGTGTCGTTCACCAGCAATCCTAGTTTTGTTCGATTCTGGGCTCTTTCATGGTCTATTACTCACCATTTTGGGGTCCCAGAGCTATTTCCACGATTAACGATCCTCGGGGTGCGTTTACGTGTCTGTCGTCAACCCTCGGAATTATGGCCGATTCTGGCCCGTTTCGTGGACTATTACTCACCGTTTTGGGGTCTGAAAGCGATTTCCAAGGTTGTTGAACCCTAAGGTGCGGCTACGCGTCTGTCATAAACAATCGCAGTTTGGGCTGACTCTGGCCCGATTCATGGACTATTGCTCATCATTTTGGGGTCCCAGAGCTATTTCCACGATTGACGATCCAATGGGTGCGTTTACGTGTCCGTCGACAACACTCGCGATTTTGGCCGATTCTGGCCCGTTTCGTGGACTATTACTCACCGTTTTGGGGTCCGAAAGCGATTTCGATGGTTGTTGAACCCTAAGGTGCGCTTACGTGTCGGTCATCAACAATCGCAGTTTGGGCTGATTCTGGCCCGATTCTTGGAATATTACTCACCCTTTTGGGGTCCCAAAGCGATTTGCATAGTTGTTGAACCCCAAGGTGCGCTTACGTGTCGGTCATCAACACTCACAGTTTTGGCCGATTCTGGCCCGTCTCTTGGACTATCACTCATTGTTTTGGGGTCCCAGAGTGATTTCCACAACTGACGAACCCCAGGGTGCGTTTACGTGTCGGTTATCAACACTCGCAATTTTGGCCAATTATGGTTCATTTCATGCACTATTACTCACCGTTTTGTGGTCCTAGAGCGATTTCCACGATTGACGATCCCTCGGGTGCATTTATGTCTCGATCATCAACACTCGCAGTTCTGGCCTACTCTGCCCCGTTTCATGGACTATTACTCATTGTTTTGGGGTCCCGGAGCAATTTCCACGATTGACGCACCCCGGGGTGCGTTTATGTGTTGTCCACCAGCAATCTTAGTTTTGTTCGATTCTGGGCTCTTCCATGGACTATTACTCACCATTTTGGGGTCCCAGAGCTATTTCCACGATTGACAATCCCCGAGGTGCGTTTACGTGTCCGTCGTTAGCACTTGCAATTTTGGCCGATTCTTGCCTGTTTCGTGGACTATTACTCACCGTTTTGGGGTCCGAAAGTGATTTCCATGGTTGTTGAACCCTAAGGTGCGCCTACGTTTTGGTCATCAACAGTCGCAGTTTGGGCTGATTCTGGCCCGATTCTTGGACTATTACTCACTGTTTTGCGGTCCCAAAGCGATTTCCATTGTTGTTGAACCACAAGGTGCGCTTACGTGTCGGTCGTCAACACTCGCAGTTTTGGCTGATTCTGGCCCATTTCTTGGACTATTACTCACTGTTTTGGGGTCCGGGAGTGATTTCCACGATTGACGAACCCTGGGGTGCGTTTGCGTGTCGCTCATCAACACTCGTAGTTTCGGCCGATTCTGGCCTGTTTCATGGACTATTACTCAGTTTTGGGGCCCCGAAGTGATTTCCACAACTGATGAACCCAAGGGTGCGTTTACGTGTCGGTTATCAACACTCACAATTTGGGCCAATTCTGGTTCATTTCGTGCACTATTACTCACCGTTTTGGGGTCCTAGAGCGATTCCACGATTGACGATCCCTGGGGTGCATTTATGTGTCGGTCATCAACACTCACAGTTTTGGCCGACTCTGCCCCGTTTAATGGACTATTACTCATTGTTTTGGGGTCCCGGAGGGATTTCCACGATTGACGCACCCCGGGGTGCGTTTACGTGTCGTTCACCAGCAATCCTAGTTTTGTTCAATTCTGGGCTCTTTCATGGTCTATTACTCACCATTTTGGGGTCCCAGAGCTATTTCCACGATTAACGATCCCCGGGGTGCGTTTACGTGTCCGTCGTCAACCCTCGGAATTATGG
>NW_025230717.1:0-2867 GCF_018294505.1 Triticum aestivum
AGCGTAACGCGAGTCGAGGCGGACGTCGTTGCGGTAGCGACGACGGACGCCGAGACGAGCACGTGACACCACTGCCACCCTATCTTAGCGTAACGCAATTCGAGGCGGACGTCGTCGTGGTAGCGATGACGGACGCCGAGACGAGCACGTGACACCACTGCCACCCTGTCTTAGTGTAACGCGAGTCGAGGCGGACGTCGTCGCGGTAGCAACGACGGACGCCGAGACGAGCACGTGACACCACTGCCATCCTGTCTTAGCGTAACGCGAGTCGACGCAAAGGTGCAAGACTCCAGTCAAAGCTCTCTGTTTACTATCATGTAGGCTCCTGCCCGGCGTTGTACTTGCCGGGCCAAGATCTCATCAGTCGGCAGCTCTCTGTTCACCGGAGAGTTGAGGTTAGGATGCGCCCATGATGGAGCTGTGACTTCCTCTACCATCAGTACGACCACTGCAACTAGGGCGATTGGGAGGTGGCGGGTTGGAGTCGGCCACCGCTTGCTGTGTCGCTAAATTCCCCGAGCCGGCTGCTGCAGTCCCCGAGCCATCTACTGCGGTCCCCAAGTCGGATCCGACTGTTCCTGGAGCAGCCGGCAGGAAGATGGAATCTGATTCCGGAGAAGGTTGGATAGACGGCTTCAGGAGGCGCTAAAGGGAGACGCCGGTTGGTTTGGCTTGCCGGGTGGAGCCGATCCATGCCAGGGCATCTACTTTCTTGTTGTCAGCCCGTGGCACGTGAAGGAACTCGCACCCTTCGAAATATCCGCTGAGTTGTTGGACGAGGAAGCGGTAGTTGCCATGTTTGCATCTTTGGCGTCCCAGTCGCCGCACGACTGTTGGACCACCAAGTCTGAGTCTCCGTAGCACAGGACCAGGCGGATGCCGAGTTCTTTGGCCAGCTAGAGCCCGTGTACGAGCGCCTCGTACTCGGCCACATTGTTGGAGGTGGCAAAGTGGATTTGCAATGTGTATCTGAGCTTGTCGCCTTTGGGAGAGGTAAGGACTATGCCGGCTCCCAGTCCGATATGCATCTTTGAGCTGTCAAAGTGCATCCGCCAATGGGTGGAGTCCGGCGCTAGCGCAGGTACTGGTTCTCGGCCCAGTCGACAAGGAATTCGGCCAGTTCTTGGGACTTGATGGCGGTGCGAGGCTGGTAGAGGATGGTGTATGGCGCCAGCTCGATGGCCCATTTGGCCACCCGGCCTGATGCATCCCGGCTGCCCATGATCTTGGCAAGTGGGGCCGTGCAGACGACCGTGATGGGGTTCTCTTGAAAGTATGGCTTGAGCTTCTTGGCGGCAAAGTACACATCGTAGCACATCTTCTGGTAGTGGGGATAGTTCTGCTTTGAGGCTGACAACACCTCACTCAGATAGTACACGGGCCCCTGGACCGGTTGTGCATTGCCATCTTCTGGGTGTTGTACCACGATGACTGTGCTGACCACCCGGCTGGTTGCGGCAATGTAAAGAAGCATGGGCTCTTTGTCAGTCAGAGACGCCAAGACAGGCCGCGTGGTCAACATCTTCTTCAGCTAGAGAAAGGCGTTGTCCGTCGGGTCATTCCACTCAAAGTGAGTGGTTTTCTTCATGAGTTGATATAGGGGAAGAGCCTTCTCTCCCAGCCGACTGATGAAGCGGCTGAGGGATGCCAAGCACCCCGTGAACTTCTGGACGTCTCGCAGTTGTGTGGGTATCTCCATCCTCTCGATGGCATTGATCTTCACAGGGTTGCACTAAATGCCGTGTTCAGAGACCAGGAAGCCAAGGAGCTGGCCGGCTGGTACTCTGAAAACGCATTTCTTGGCGTTGAGCTTGATTTGAAATTGGCGCAGATTGTCAAATGTTTCCTTGAGATCTTCCAGAAGGGTACCACGCTTCTTCGTATTCACCACAATATCGTCTACATAGACATGGGCATTTCTGCCGAGCCGTTTGAGGAGGCACTTCTGCATGCAATGCTGAAAAGTGGCACCGGCATTTCTCAAGTCGAATGTCATGGTCAGGTAGCAGAAGGCTCCAAATGGTGTGATGAAGGCATTCTTCAGGCGGTCGGCCGGGTTCAACTTGATCTGATGGTACCCTGAGTAGGCATCCAAGAAACTCAACAGCTCGCATCCGGCTGTGGAGTCTATCACTTGATCAATCTGAGGCAAAGCAAATGGATCTTTGGGGCAAGCTTTGTTGAGGCTGGTATAATCAATGCACATGCACCACTTGTTGTTCTTCTTCAGTACAAGGACTGGATTGGCAAGCCACTCTAGAAAGAACACTTCCATAATGATGTCGGCTGCTAGGAGCCGGGCTATCTCTTCACCAACAATTCTTCTCTTTTCTTCTGACAGTCAGAGGAGGGGTTGCTTGACTGGTTTTGCATTTGCTCTGACATGTAGTTTGTGCTCGGCGAAATTCGTCGGAACACCCAGCATGTCCTTGGGGGACCATGCAAAGATATCTCGATTCTCATGGAGGAAATCGATGAGCTCGCTTTCCTATTTGTTGTCAAGGTTAGTTCCTACAAGAGCAAACCTCTGAAGGAAATATGCCCTAGAGGCAATAATAAAGTTATTATTTATTTCCTTATATCACGATAAATGTTTATTATTCATGCTATAATTGTATTAACCGGAAACATAATACATGTGTGAAAGATCGAGGATGTCGCCTACAAGGGGGGTGAATAGGCACTTTAAAATAATTACGGTTTAGGCTTGAACAAATGCAGAATAAACCTAGCGGTTAATTTGTCAAGCACAAAAACCTAAGACAACTAGGCTCACCTATGTGCACCAACAACATATGCTAAGCAAGATAAGCAACTATGTGATAGCAATATATATGACAAAGAACAATATGGCTATCACAAAG
>NW_025230717.1:3872-4935 GCF_018294505.1 Triticum aestivum
CCTCCAACATCGAAAACATCATAGAAGATGCATGAGAACTCCGTTTTTGATGAACACAACCTTGTCATAAAAATGACCATAAGCTCCAAATCTCACAAGGAGAAGAACCAAACAAGAACCAAAAAGATGATGCAAGGATGCAATGGTTTGAGCTCTCTACGAATGATACGATCAAGTTACTCATCGAGAGCCCCCCTTGATAGTACGGAAATCGAACCTAAAACCCGGTCTCCCAACTACCATCATGAGACCGGTAAAAAGGAAAACCTATCAAGGGCAAACCTTTGCCTTGCACATGGTCCACTTGAGATAGATGATGACGATCTTTACTCCCTCAAGTTGGACCACCTTTGTTGATTGCGTTGGCTCGATGAAGACTAGTTGATTGCTCCCCCATACTCCACTATGGGTGAGCCACTCTTCCGCACATCTTCACAAGTACATTGTCACCACAATGGACGGCAAGCTTCAAGCATTTGATCTCTTCGTGATGCTTCACTTGAACTTGCACATCACAACCTAACCCCACAAAAAACTCTCACGAAGATCATGGGTTAGTTCACAAAGCGTAATTGACAATGCTTACCATACCATGGGATCGCTTGATCCCTCTCGGTACATCTTGTACGCTTTGTGTGTTGATCAACTTGATTCAATCTTGACTTAGTCTTGATCAACCTTGAATCTTTCCAACTCTCTTCATTTGGATGATGTCTTAAAGGTAAACATGAATGATCAGACAATCTTCTTCTTCAAGACATGCTTGAAATAAGCTCAACACTCACATGACCAATCTTTGGATAATTCCTTAATAACACCTTGGTCAACTCATAAACTCCTTGAAACCAACACATGGACTTCAAGAAAAGCCTATGGACAAAACCTTTAAATATAACTCAAGGCAACCATTAGTCCATAGAGATTGTCATCAATTACCAAAACCAAACATGAGGGCACCGCATGTTCTTTCAATGTGTGAATACATAGACAAACATAGTGTCACTAATATGCCTCTACTTGACTAGCTCGTTTATCAAAGATGGTTATGTTTCCTAGCCATGGA
>NW_025230717.1:5842-7838 GCF_018294505.1 Triticum aestivum
CAAGCATTGCAACTAATTAGTTAGTTGCGGGATGATGTATTACGGAACGAGTAAAGAGACTTGCTGGTAACGAGATTGAACTAGGTATTGAGATTCCGACGATCGAACTCAGGCAAGTAACATACCGATGACAAAGGGAACAACGTATGTTGTTATGCGGTTTGACCGATAAAGATCTTCGTAGAATATGTCGGAGCCAATATGGGCATCCAGGTTCCGCTATTGGTTATTGACCGGAAACGTGTTTCGGTCATGTCTACATTGTTCTCGAACCCGTAGGGTCCGCACGCTTAAGGTTTCGATGACAGTTATATTATGAGTTTATATGTTTTGATGTACCGAAGGAGTTCGGAGTCCCGGATGAGATCGGGGACATGATGAGGAGTCTCGAAATGGTCGAGACGTAAAGATCGATATATTGGACGACTATATTCGGACTTCGGAAAGGTTCCGAGTGATTCAGGTATTTTTCGGAGTACCGGAGAGTTACGGGAATTCGTATTGGGCCTTAATGGGCCATACGGGAAGGGAGAGAAAAGCCCCAAAGGGTGGCCGCACCCCTCCCCATGGACTAGTCCGAATTGGACTAGGGAGGGGGGCGCCCCCTTCCTTCCTTCTCCTTCTCTCTTCCCTTTCTCCTACTCCAACGAGGAAGGGGGGAGTCCTACTCCCGGTGGGAGTAGGACTCCCCATGGGGCGCCCCAAGGGTGGCCGGCCCCCTCCCCCTCCTCCACTCCTTTATATACGGGGAGGGAGGCACCCCCTAGAGACACAACAATTGATCATTGATCTCTTAGCCATGTGCGGTGCCCCCCTCCACCATAGTCCTCAATAATATTGTAGCGATGCTTAGACGAAGCCCTGCGACTGTAGAACATCAAGATCGTCACCACGACGTCGTGCTGACGGAACTCTCCCTCGACACTCGGCTGGATCGGAGTTCGAGGGACGTCCTCGAGCTGAACATGTGCAAGAACTCGGAGGTGCCGTAGTTTCGGTGCTTGATCAGTCGGGGCGTGAAGACGTACGACTACATCAACCGTGTTGTTCTAACGCTTCCGCTTTCAGTCTACGAGGGTATGTGGATACACTCTCCCCTCTCGTTGTTATACATCACCATGATCTTGTGCGTGCGTAGAATTTTTTTTAAAATTACTACGAACCCCAACAACCTCTTCGGGTGGTCCAGGTCCAAGGGTATCTTCTTGGTTTCTTTTGGCCAGCTGGAAGGAGTCTTGGGTCTCCGACTCCTTGGGGTCTGGTGACAAGTCCGGCTACTTGCCGGCCATGGCCACAACCCGGTCAAGGAGCTTCTTCTCTGCGGCGATCACAAGGAACTCGGCAGCCGAATGCTTGCCGCGGCACAGGCGGACGACCTCTTGTCGTCTCCGGCTATGGTCATGATGCCCTTAGTTTCCGGCATCTTCATCTTGAGGTAGGCGTAATGAGGCACTGCCATGAACTTGGCCAGAGCAGGTCGACCAAGTAATGCATGATAAGGGCTCTCCAGGTCCACCACCTCAAACCAAATTGCTTCGTGGCGGAAGTGATCTTTATCTCCGAAGAGGACATCCATCTTGATCTTGCCGATTAGTGAGCAGGAAAGGTCGGGCACGATACCATGGAAAACGGTTCGACTGGGCTGGAGTTGCTTCGCCTTGATGTTCAACTTCTCCATGGTATCGCGGTAAAGGATGTTGATGTTGCTGCCGCCATCTATCAGGACTCGGGAGAAACGAGCAACTCGCCTCTTTGTTGCAAAGGTGGCATCCAACACCAGGGCATAGGAACTTGGAGAGCAACGAGCAACTCGGGAGAAACGAGCAACTCGTCTCGGCGTCCGTCGTCGCTACCGCGACGACGTCCACCTCGACTCGCGTTACGCTAAGACAGGGTGGCAGTGGTGTCACGTGCTCGTCTCGGCGTCCGTCGTCGCTACCGCGATGACGTCCGCCTCGACTCGCATTACGCTAAGACAGGGTGGCACTGGTGTCAC
>NW_025230717.1:8677-9182 GCF_018294505.1 Triticum aestivum
GTCATGTGCTCGTCTCGGCGTCCGTCGTCGCTACCGCGACGACGTCCGCCTCGACCCGCGTTACGCTTAGACAGGGCCGCAGTGGTGTCACTTGCTCGTCTCGGTGTCCGTCGTCGCTACCGCGATGACGTCCGCCTCGACTCGCGTTACGCTAAGACAGGGAGGCAGTGGTGTCACGTGCTCCTCTCGGCGTCCGTCGTTGCTACTGCGACGACGTTTGCCTCGACTCGCGTTACGCTAAGACAGGGAGGCATTGGTGTCACATGCTCGTCTCGGCGTCCGTCGTCGCTACCGCGACGACGACCGCTTCAACTCGCGTTACGCTAAGACAGGGAGGCCGTGGTGTCACGTGCTCGTCTCGGCATCCGTCGTCGCTACCGCGATGACGTCCGCCTCGACTCGCGTTACGCTAAGACAGGGAGGGAGTGGTGTCACGTGCTCCTCTCGACATCCGTCGTCGCTACCGCGACGACGTCCGCCTCAACTCGCGTTACGCTAAGACAGG
>NW_025230717.1:9970-10487 GCF_018294505.1 Triticum aestivum
ACATGGTGGCAATGGTGTCACGTGCTCGTCTCGGCGTCTGTCGTCGCTACCGCTACGACGTCCCCCTCGACTCGTGTTACGCTAAGACAGGATGGCAATGGTGTCACGTGCTCGTCTCGGTGTCCGTCATCGCTACCGCGA
The DNA here is from genome assembly GCF_018294505.1 of Triticum aestivum. Lineage (NCBI taxonomy): Eukaryota > Viridiplantae > Streptophyta > Magnoliopsida > Poales > Poaceae > Triticum > Triticum aestivum. The sequence continues at coordinate 10,112 of NW_025230717.1, forward strand.
CGACGTCCGCCTAGACTCGCGTTACGCTAAGACAGGGTGGGAATGGTGTCACGTGCTCGTCTCTGCGTCCGTCGTCGCTACCGCGACGAAGTCCGCCTCGACTCGCGTTACGCTAAGACAGGGTGGCAGTGGTGTCACGTGCTCGTCTTGGCGTCCGCCGTTGCTACCGCGACGACGTCTGCCTCGACTCGCGTTACGCTAAGACAGGGTGGCAGTGGTGTCACGTGCTCGTCTCGGCGTCCGTCGTCGCTACCGCGACGACGTCCGCCTCGACTCGCGTTACGCTAAGACAGGGTGGCAGTGGTGTCACGTGCTCGTCTTGGCATCCGTCGTCGCTACCGCGACGACGTCCGCCTCGACTCCGTTACGCTAAGAC
>NW_025230717.1:11028-12195 GCF_018294505.1 Triticum aestivum
AAACTCCGGCCGGATCTCCTCATGGATGGAACCCGAATAGGCGATAAACCTGGACTAGAGACTTGAGTGTTTAGGTAGGTCGTGGTCTACACCCACGTCGGCTTTCGCTTGAAGTCTGCCGAGCACATGTCGTGTGCAGACGCTAAGTGGTGAAAACATGTATGAATAAGTACACCCCTGCAGGGTTAACATTATCTATTCGAATAGCCGTGTCCACGGAAAAGGACTTCTGGGTTGCTTATATCAGTTCATAGACAAGTGAAAGTGGATACTCTAAAATACGCAAGATAAGCGTGAGTGCTATGGATGGCGTTCTCGTAGGGAGACGGGAGCGGATCCATAGTGGTGTATTGATATGGTGAATATGTGGACTCGTGTGCGCCACCTCAAAAGAGTTACTTGCAGTCGTAGATCAGGATAGCCACCGAGTCAAAGCTGGCTTGCTGCAGTTAAACCCCACCATCCCTTTGTTGAAAATGATGCATATGTAGCTAGTTCTGATGTAAGTCTTGCTGGGTACATTTGTACTCATGTTTGCCTATTTTATGTTTTTGCAGAGAGACGTCAGTCTCGCTAGTAGTTCCGCGTGGTTTTCGACGTTTAGCTTGATACCTCAGCTACGATCTTGTGCCCTCGGCAGGATCTGGTAGATAGTCCGGCTTCTCAGCCCCTTTCATTTGTAGATGTCTGTACTCAGACATGTTAAGCTTCCGCTTGTGTTTTGATTTGTATGCTCTGAATGTTGGGTCATGAGACCCATGTTTGTAATATCTCGCTCTTCGGAGCCTATTGAATAAATACTTGAGTCGTAGAGTCATGTTGTGATGCCATGTTGTATTTGCACATATCGAGCATACCGCGACGACGTCCGCCTCGACTCGCGTTTACGCCAAGACAGGGTGGCAGTGGTGTCACGTGCTCGTCTCGGTGTCCGTCGTCGCTACCGCGACGACATCCGCCTCGACTCGCGTTACGCTAAGACAGGGTGGCAGTGGTGTCACGTGCTCGTCTCGGCGTCCGTCGTCGCTACCGCGACGACGTCCGCCTCGACTCGCGTTACGCTAAGACAGGGAGGCAGTGGTGTCACGTGCTCGTCTCGGCGTCCGTCGTCGCTACCGCGACGACGTCCGCCTCGACTCGCGTTACGCTAAGACAGGGTGGCTGTGG
>NW_025230717.1:12455-13205 GCF_018294505.1 Triticum aestivum
CGCTGAGCCATGGTAGCTTGCTACTGCTCTGGAACACTTAGGCTGGCCGGCATGTGTCCTTCTTCGTTCCTGTGTCTGTCCCTTCGGGGAAATGTCACGCTTTGAGTACCGGAGTCCTGTTAGCCCGCTACAGCCCGGTTTACCGGAGTCCTGCTAGCCCAGTGCTACAGCCCGGACCCACTTGCTGATGACCGACACGTTCGAAGCTGGGTCATGGATGCCTGTCCCTGTAAGTCTGTGCCACTTTGGGTTTACGACTAGTCATGTCAGCCCGGGCTCTTTATCATATGGATGCTAGCGACACTATCATATACGTGAGCCAAAAGGCGCAAACGGTCCCGGGAAAAGGTAAGACGACACCCGTGGGGATACCGTGCGTGAAGCCGCAAAGTGATATGAGGTGTTACCAGCTAGATCGATGTGGCATCGAGTCGGGGTCCTGACAAAGACAGGGTGGCAGTGGTGTCACGTGCTCCTCTCGGCGTCCGTCGTCGTTACCGCGATGATGTCCGCCTCGACTCGCATTACGCTAAGACAGGGTGGCAGTGGTGTCACGTGCTCGTCTCGGCGTCCGTCGTCGCTACCGCGATGACGTCCACCTCGACTCGCGTTACGCTAAGACAGGGTGGCAGTGGTGTCACGTGCTCGTCTCGGCGTCCGTCGTCGCTACCGCGACGACGTCCGCCTCGACTCGCGTTACCCTAAGACAGGGTGGCAGTGGTGTCACGTGCTCGTCTCGGCGTCCGTCGT
>NW_025230718.1:0-4085 GCF_018294505.1 Triticum aestivum
AGAAGGGTTTGTACCAATTTGAATCAAAGATTCAAATTTCAAACTCAAATATGGTCCTTTTAAGTGTTTTTCCTTGTTCTGCATTAAACATCAAGTTAACTTGTTTGGTCATGCATGAAAATAGTACAGATGGATAGATTGGATTTTTCTGATCATTTTTCATATATAATTTGTCTGATTTGGAGTTACAGAATAAAAGTTATGAATTTTTGAAGTTTAAACTATATTCTGGAATTTCCTATATTAGATTAATTCCAGAAAATCAATTATTGCGTCAGCCTGACGTCAGTGTGACGTCAGCAGGTCAACGGGACACGTCCGGGTCAAACCTGACAGTGGGTCCCGCGTGTCAGTGTGATTAGATTAATTAAAGTTTTAATTAAAACTAAACCTGTTTAATTAACAGGGCTGGGCCCCACCTGTCATTGACTCAGGGGAGTCAACCAGGGCCCACCCGTGGTCAAACCCGGGTCGGCTGCACCGGCGTTTAGCCGCCGGCGAGTCCGACGCGGCGGCGGAAGTGGTTTTGGCTGTTTCGGCCACCAAATGGGTCGCGGAGACCACCGGAGTGGAGCTGAGGACGAGCCGCAGCTCTTGGTGGAGTCCGTTGGGGTCGGGGTGGCCGGAGTTGGCGCCGGCGACGACTTTGGCGGCCACCGGGGTTCGGCCGAAGATGAACTTGACGCTAGAGGGGTCGGTGAGGCTCGGGGAGTAGCTAGCTAGGTGCTACGGAACACGGTGAGTATGATGGACACCGTGGAGTGGTCGGAGGGTGACCGGGAGCACGTCGGCGACGAGCTCCACGACGGTGGGTGCGGTTGAGCTTCGGGAGGTCGCTACACGGCTCGGGAGCAAGAAAAGGAGGGGGGGAAAGATGGCTAAGCTCACAGTGAGTGCGACGAAGCCCTTGGTGCGGCCGGAGATGGACCGGAGTGACGACGGTGTTGAAGGGGATCTCCGGCGATGGCGGTTCGGGCGAGGTCGTTGCGGTGGACTCGGGCGTTGCGAGCGCACGGGGCTCGGCTTGCTCGATGGAGTGGACAGCGGCGGAGCTCCTGGACACGATGAGAGGACGCACGGGCGGCGGGAAGCACGGCTACGACGAAGGCACGACGATGGTGGCGTCGGTCATGGCGGGGGGAGCGCGAGGGGGAGGAGCTGGAGAGAGGAGGGGGTGTCTGGGGGGTTCGGGGGAGCGAGGGAGGCTGATCCACGACGTCACCGGGCGCGGGGAGCGGCGAGGCGGCGAGCAGGTGCGTGGCGCGCGCTGTGGTCGCCGTCGGGCACCTACCTGCCTGCCTGGCCGGCAAGCAGCTTGCTGGAGCGGCGCTGGGCTGGGCCGGCAGGTGGGCCGGGAGCAGGCGTCAGGTAAGTTTTTCCATTTTCTTTCTATTTTCTGTTTTTTTAATACTTCTGCAACTTTTTTGAATTAAATAAAATACTTAGGCAACTCCTAAAATCACCAAACTACTCCTGGTCCATAGTTGGATTATTTCCAACATGAAACATTTTAGTTTGGAGATATTTGAGCATTTAAATATTTTATATAATTTTAAATGCCCAAATTCAAATATTTATGATTTAATTCAAAAACCCTAAGATGGCCTAGGAAAATGTGCATCACTTTTGGCAGAGGTTCTGAACCAAGACAAAAATGATGGGCATTTTAGAAGGGCATTTCAGGTTCATTGAAAAAGTTTTTAGTAAACCCTAATTGGTTTCAGAGGGGACTGGGGGTTCTGTCATCCCCATTTCAGGTTTCTGATGAAAGATTAAACATGATGCAACACTCTAATGCATGGCTAACTAGGGTGTGACAACTCACCCCCACTCAAAAGAATCTCGTCCCGAGATTTGGGTTCCTCCGGAAAGAAGGCGGGATACTCAAGTCGAAGACGATCCTCCCTTTCCCAAGTTGCTTCATCCTCAGAATGGTGCGACCATTGTACTTTGAGAAACTTGATATTATGACGTCGAGTGGTACGCTCGGCCTGATCGAGGATACGAATGGGGTACTCTCGATATGTAAGATTATCTTGGAGATCAAGCGTTTCGTGGTCCACTCCACGGATAGGATCCGAGAAGCAACGCCTGAGTTGAGAAACGTGGAAGACATCGTGGACTCTGGAGAGGTGCGGAGGTAGTTCCAACTGGTAGGCAACTTCTCCTCGTTTAGCGAGAATGCGAAAAGGTCCAATGTAACGAGGAGCCAATTTGCCTTTGATGCCGAAACGATGGGTTCCCTTCAGAGGGGTAACCCGAAGGTAAGCCTTCTCGTCAACCTCGAAAGTCATAGCCTTATGTTTTCGGTCATATTGACTCTTTTGACGAGATTGGGCTGTTTTCAACTTTTCACGAACGATGCGAACTTGCTCTTCTGCTTCCTGAATCATATCCGGGCCAAAGAATTGTCTTTCCCCGGTCTCTGACCAGTTAAGGGGTGTTCGACACCGTCGTCCATAGAGAACTTCAAAAGGGGCTTTACCCAAGCTAGATTGATAGCTGTTGTTGTAAGCGAATTCGGCAAATGGAAGGCACTTCTCCCAATCCATTCCGAATGAGATAACAGAGGCTCGAAGCATGTCTTCTAGAATCTGGTTAACGCGTTCCACTTGACCACTCGACTGAGGGTGGAAAGCGGTGCTAAAGGAGAGACGGGTTCCCATAGCATTTTGGAAACTTTCCCAAAATCGAGAGGTGAAAAGACTTCCTCGATCCGAGTTAATTTCCAAAGGAACACCATGGAGAGACACTATCCGGGAGATGTATAAGTCTGCCAATTGACTAGCGGTTATACTCTCACGAACAGGTAGGAAATGGGCTACTTTGGAAAGACGATCGACAACGACGAAGATAGCATTATTCCCTCTCTTGGTCCTGGGAAAACCGGTAATGAAATCCATACCAATTTTATCCCATTTCCATTCAGGAATAGCTAAGGGTTGAAGGGTGCCAGCAGGCCGTTGATGCTCTGCTTTTACACGACGACAGACGTCGCAACTAGCAATATACTGAGCAATTTCTCTCTTCATCCTAGTCCACCAGAACCTCTGGCGTAGGTCCTGATACATCTTAGTACTACCGGGATGAATGGTGAGAGGAGATTCATGAGCCTCCTTAAGGATCAATCGCCTCAGGTTTCGCACTTTGGGAACCACTAGTCGATTCCCGAAGTATACGACCCCTTGATCATTAACGGAGAAACAATTCGCAACTCCTTTCTTGATGTTTCTCTTGATGCGGGAAATTCCCGGATCTACCTTCTGTGCTTTGATGATCCGGTCCGTAAGGGTAGGTTTCGCCACCAAGGTGGAGAGAAAACCTTGAGGAACAATGTGAAGGTTAAGCTTCCGAAATTCCTCATGGAGAAGCGGTTGACTTTGTTGTAGCATTAGGTTGTTACAATAAGATTTACGACTTAGCGCATCAGCCATGACGTTGGCTTTCCCTGGGGTGTAAGTTATTCCTAAGTCGAAATCTGTGATCAACTCAACCCAACGTCTTTGCCTGAGATTCAAATCCGGTTGGGTGAAAATGTACTTCAGACTTTGGTGATCAGTGAATATTTCGCAACGGTTACCGAGGAGGTAATGTCGCCAGGTCTTAGTGCATAGACTATGGCTGCAAGCTCTAGATCATGAGTAGGATAATTCTCCTCATGTGGGTGCAATTGCCGTGAAGCGTAAGCAATTACGTGTCGATCTTGCATGAGAATGCAACCTAGTCCTTGTCGCGAGGCGTCGCAGTAGATAACAAAGTCCTTGGAGAAGTCTGGCGGTACCAGTACGGGAGCAGAAGTCAGGCGTCTTTTCAGTTCCTGAAAGCTGTGCTCACATTGTGGAGTCCATTCGAACTTTTTATCTTTCTTGAGGAGTTCGGTTAGAGGTTTAGCAACTTTGGAGAAGTTCTCGACAAAGCGACGACAATAGCTCGCTAAGCCCAGAAAACTCCGAACTTGCTTGACCGATTCAGGTGGAGTCCAATTAAGGACGGCTTGAACTCGCTCAGGGTTAATAGCAATACCTTTACCAGATATTACATGACCCAGATAGGTCACTTCCGACAACCAGAATTCACATTTAGAA
>NW_025230718.1:10272-13205 GCF_018294505.1 Triticum aestivum
CACATTCATGCATCATATTGTCGCATTGCATTGATTGCGTTCTTCCTTGTTTGCCGGTAATTGTCCCCTCTCGATAGACGTGTACCGGCGATGTGATCGATGACACCGATGAAGAACTATATTATCTTCAGAAGTGCCAGGCAAGCAAAACCCCCTTGTTCATTCCGATACAATCCCACTCTCTCGCTCCTGCTCTCTTTTACTGCATTAGGACAACAACGATTCATCTGTTACTTGCTGCGGTAGCTGAACCCCTTTATCCTTTGCATGACCTGTCATTCCACAGTAAATAGATGAAACCCACTAGTATGAGTAGGAGTTGTTTGAGCCCTGTTGTGCCTACTCATTCATGTTTGTTTGTCATGCCTGCTACTGCTTAGAGTTGAGTCAGGTCTGATTCATCGGGGATGAATCAGAGGCGTGTGAACATGTCCTACTGTGTGTGAGCTAAGTGTGTGAACACGATTTGGTAAAGGTAGTGGTGAGAGGCCATGTAGGAGTACATGGTGGGTTGTCTCATTGCAGCCGTCCTCAGGAACTGAGTTCTGTGTTTGTGATCCATGATTCAGCTACTACCATACATTGGGCCCTAAAATATGACCCCGCTCGACTTCTTATTCACCCTCGTCCTCTGTCCAGGAGTTGCAAGTAGTTTCTGGTGTTTGTAGTATGCTGGAGGCCGTGGACAGCGCTGACCGTAGGGGTGGGCTGTGATGCGGTAGGCACGTGGCCGGGTATACCGGGCGCCTGTTTGGTGTCACGGAACCCTGTTCACATCGTTTGGGGCTGTGAGCGAAACTCCGGCCGGATCTCCTCATGGATGGAACCCGAATAGGCGATAAACCTGGACTAGAGACTTGAGTGTTTAGGTAGGTCGTGGTCTACACCCACGTCGGCTTTCGCTTGAAGTCTGCCGAGCACATGTCGTGTGCAGACGCTAAGTGGTGGAAACATGTATGAAGAAGTACACCCCTGCAGGGTTAACATCATCTATTCGAATAGCCGTGTCCGCGGTAAAGGACTTCTGGGTTGCTTATATCAGTTTATAGACAAGTGAAAGTGGATACTCTAAAATATGCAAGATAAGCGTGAGTGCTATGGTTGGCGTTCTCGTAGGGAGACGGGAGCGGATCCATAGTGGTGTATTGATATTGGGAATATGTGGACTCGTGTGCGCCACCTCAAAAGAGTTACATTGCAGTCGTAGTTCAGGATAGCCACCGAGTCAAAGCTGGCTTGCTGCAGTTAAACTTCACCACCCCCTTTGTTGATAATGATGCATATGTAGTTAGTTCTGATGTAAGTCTTGCTGGGTACATTTGTACTCACGTTTGCCTATTTTATGTTTTTGCAGAGAGACTTCGGTCTCACTAGTAGTTTCGCGTGGACTTCGACGTTTAGCTTGTTACCTCAGCTACGATCTTGTGCCCCGGCAGGATCTGGTAGATAGTCAGGCTTCTCAGCCTTTTTCAGTTATAGATGTCTGTACCCAGACATGATAGCTTCCGCTTGTGCTTTGATTTGTATGCTCTGATTGTTGGGTCATGAGACCCCTGTTTGTAATATCTCGCTCCTCGGAGCCTATTGATTAAATACTTGAGTTATAGAGTCATGTTGTGATGCCATGTTGTATTTGCACATATCGAGCATATTGTGTGTATGTTATTGAAATGCTTGGTATGTGTGGGATCTGACTATCTAGTTGTTTATTCTTAGTAGCCTCTCTTACCGGGAAATGTCTCCTAGTGTTTCCACTGAGCCATGGTAGCTTGCTACTGCTCCGGAACACTTAGGCTGGCCGGCATGTGTCCTTCTTCGTTCCTGTGTCTGTCCCTTCGGGGAAATGTCACGCGATGAATACCAGAGTCCTGTTAGCCCGCTACAGCCCGGTTCACCGGAGTCCTGCTAGCCCAGTGCTATAGCCTGGATTCACTCGCTGATGACCGACACGTTCGATGCTGGGTCATGGATGCCTGTCCCTGTAAGTTTGTGCCACTTTGGGTTTACGACTAGCCATGTCAGCCCGGGCTCCTTATCATATGGATGCTAGCGACACTATCATATACGTGTGCCAAAAGGCGCAAACGGTCCCGGGCAAAGGTAGGGCGACACCCGTGGGAATACCGTGCGTGAGGCCGCAAAGTGATATGAGGTGTTACATGCTAGATCGATGTGGCATTGAGTCAGGGTCCTGACAGTGTTGGTATCAGAGCTTGACTGCCTGTAGGATTACCAAGCCAAACTGGTCGAAGTTGAGTCTAGAAATTCTTTAGTTATATAAGGGAATTGATTGTGGGATGGAACGTAAGGCTCTTTTTACTCCTTATACTTTATGCCCTTCTGATCTGAGTCATCTTATCTTTCCTACGGGGATTAAGAACTAGGCTATCTCTTCTTTCTATCAGGATCACGTGTTACTAATCCGTAGACTTATAAGATTGTTGGATTTAAGCTTGAGTTCAGTTCCTACTACTTTTGTATGTTAACTGTTGATCTCCAAACCTTGATATTGTGCTTCTGAGTGGCTATGCCACCATTTTTGTAGCATGTTTCAAATCTTTTTGAGCATTTACAGCCGTTATGCTGTCCGAGTCGTCTCAGGTCTCTAAACAGTCTGATGCACTTGCAAATTCCTTCCTCCCGTTTCAATGTTCCTTTGGGCCAGATTAACCACACTAATCAGTGAGTTGAGGTACTCTGTTACCTTGACATATATGTTGGAGATATTATTATGACCCTAGGTGTCTTAGGGGATCATCTAGTAATTTAGCCATGATTTGTGTTCCCAGTGTGATGATTCTGGCCATCATTCTCGAAAGCATCCCGTGATGCTACTTAGTAATAGGTATTCTGTTCCTGGGTTCTTGAACCCGAGATTCACTCTACCTACTTCATGTTGATAGTAATTGCTAGTGCCTTTAGGATATTAGTAA
>NW_025230719.1:0-774 GCF_018294505.1 Triticum aestivum
GACCCTCTCAACTTTCTTGCACATGCTATGTGGATGAAATGATGATACCATGCCAACTTTCAACCTTCTCAGAGTTCATTTGAAATGATTTTCAATTTTAGGGTCTTATAGCTCAAAATAATTAGTAAATGCATGAAAAATAACAAATGAAGTCAGAAAGGATCGAAAAATGATGATGTGGCTTTGAATGGTGTATTTTGAACACACAAAAAGTCAGGAGTTCAAATAAGTTTTAAAAAATGAAATCCCTTTGTAACAGAAGAGTTTCCGTATGAAATCCTGATACTTTGAAAGAGATTGTCCCTTTTGTACATGAAGTGCATCCAGTATTTGTCGGGACCCTCTCAACTTTCTTGCACATGCTATGTGGATGAAATGATGATACCATGCCAACTTTCAACCTTTTCAGAGTTCATTTGAAATGCTTTTCAATTTTAGGGTCTTATAGCTCAAAAAAATTAGTAAATGCATGAAAAATAACAAATGAAGTCAGAAAACATTGAAAAATGATCATGTGGCTTTGAATGGTGCATTCTGAACACACAAAAAGTCAGGAGTTCAAATAAGTTTTTAAAAATGAAATCCCTTTGTAACAGACGAGTTTCCGTATGAAATCCTGATACTTTGAAAGAGATTGTCCGTTTTGTACACGAAGTGCATCCAGTTTTTGCCGGGACCCTCTCAACTTTCTTGCACATGCTATGTGGATGAAATGATGATACCATGCCAACTTTCAACCTTTTCAGAGTTCATTTGAAATGCTTTTCAATTTCA
>NW_025230719.1:2452-3013 GCF_018294505.1 Triticum aestivum
GGAGTTCAAATAAGTTTTTAAAAATGAAATCCCTTTGTAACATATGTGTTTCCGTATGAAATCCTGATACTTTGAAAGAGATTGTCCGTTTTGTACACGAAGTGCATCCAGTTTTTGCCGGGACCCTCTCAACTTTCTTGCACATGCTATGTGGATGAAATGATGATACCATGCCAACTTTCAACCTTTTCAGAGTTCATTTGAAATGCTTTTCAATTTAAGGGTCTTATAGCTCAAAATAATTAGTAAATGCATGAAAAATAACAAATGAAGTCAGAAAGGATCGAAAAATGATCATGTGGCTTTGAATGGTGCATTCTGAACACACAAAAAGTCTGGAGTTCAAATAAGTTTTAAAAAAAGAAATTCGTTTGTAACAGACGAGTTTCCGTATGAAATCCTGATACTTTGAAAGAGATTGTCCGTTTTGTACACGAAGTGCATCCAGTATTTGCCGGGACCCTCTCAACTTTCTTGCACATGCTATGTGGATGAAATGATGATACCATGCCAACTTTCAACCTTTTCAGAGTTCATTTGAAATGCTTTTCAATTTCAGGG
>NW_025230719.1:5430-6500 GCF_018294505.1 Triticum aestivum
AAAAGATTGAAAAATGATGATGTGGCTTTGAATGGTGCATTTTGAACACACAAAAAGTCTGGAGTTCAAATAATTTTAAAAAAATGAAATCCCTTTGTAACAGACGAGTTTCCGTATGAAATCCTGATACTTTGAAAGATATTGTCCGTTTTGTACACGAAGTGCATCCAGTTTTTGCCGGGACCCTCTCAACTTTCTTGCACATGCTATGTGGATGAAATGATGATCCCATGCCAACTTTCAACCTTTTCAGAGTTCATTTGAAATGATTTTCAATTTTAGGGTCTTATAGCTCAAAATAATTAGTAAATGCATGAAAAGTAACAAATGAAGTCAGAAAGGATCGAAAAATGATCATGTGGCTTTGAATGGTGCATTTTGAACACACAAAAAGTCTGGAGTTCAAATAAGTTTAAAAAAATGAAATCCCTTTGTAACAGACGAGTTTCCGTATGAAATCCTGATACTTTGAAAGAGATTGTCCGTTTTGTACACGAAGTGCATCCAGTATTTGTCGGGACCCTCTCAACTTTCTTGCACATTCTATGTGGATGAAATGATGATACCATGCCAACTTTCAACCTTTTCAGAGTTCATTTGAAATGCTTTTCAATTTTAGGGTCTTATAGCTCAAAATAATTAGTAAAGGCATGAAAAATAACAAATGAAGTCAGAAAAGATTGAAAAATGATGATGTGGCTTTGAATGGTGCATTCTGAACACACAAAAAGTTTGGAGTTCAAATAAGTTTTAAAAAATGAAATCTCGTTGTAACATATGTGTTTCCGTATGAAATCCTGATACTTTGAAAGAGATTGTCCGTTTTGTACACGAAGTGCATCCAGTTTTTGCCGGGACCCTCTCAACTTTCTTGCACATGCTATGTGGATGAAATGATGATACCATGCCAACTTTCAACCTTTTCAGAGTTCATTTGAAATGATTTTCAATTTTAGGGTCTTATAGCTCAAAATAATTAGTAAATGCATGAAAAATAACAAATGAAGTCAGAAAGGATCGAAAAATGATGATGTGGCTTTGAATGGTGAATTTTGAACACACAAAAAGTC
>NW_025230719.1:6978-7539 GCF_018294505.1 Triticum aestivum
GGAGTTCAAATAAGTTTTTAAAAATGAAATCCCTTTGTAACATATGTGTTTCCGTATGAAATCCTGATACTTTGAAAGAGATTGTCCGTTTTGTACACGAAGTGCATCCAGTTTTTGCCGGGACCCTCTCAACTTTCTTGCACATGCTATGTGGATGAAATGATGATACCATGCCAACTTTCAACCTTTTCAGAGTTCATTTGAAATGCTTTTCAATTTAAGGGTCTTATAGCTCAAAATAATTAGTAAATGCATGAAAAATAACAAATGAAGTCAGAAAGGATCGAAAAATGATCATGTGGCTTTGAATGGTGCATTCTGAACACACAAAAAGTCTGGAGTTCAAATAAGTTTTAAAAAAAGAAATTCGTTTGTAACAGACGAGTTTCCGTATGAAATCCTGATACTTTGAAAGAGATTGTCCGTTTTGTACACGAAGTGCATCCAGTATTTGCCGGGACCCTCTCAACTTTCTTGCACATGCTATGTGGATGAAATGATGATACCATGCCAACTTTCAACCTTTTCAGAGTTCATTTGAAATGCTTTTCAATTTCAGGG
>NW_025230719.1:7629-8820 GCF_018294505.1 Triticum aestivum
AAAAGATTGAAAAATGATGATGTGGCTTTGAATGGTGCATTTTGAACACACAAAAAGTCTGGAGTTCAAATAATTTTAAAAAAATGAAATCCCTTTGTAACAGACGAGTTTCCGTATGAAATCCTGATACTTTGAAAGATATTGTCCGTTTTGTACACGAAGTGCATCCAGTTTTTGCCGGGACCCTCTCAACTTTCTTGCACATGCTATGTGGATGAAATGATGATCCCATGCCAACTTTCAACCTTTTCAGAGTTCATTTGAAATGATTTTCAATTTTAGGGTCTTATAGCTCAAAATAATTAGTAAATGCATGAAAAGTAACAAATGAAGTCAGAAAGGATCGAAAAATGATCATGTGGCTTTGAATGGTGCATTTTGAACACACAAAAAGTCTGGAGTTCAAATAAGTTTTAAAAAATGAAATCCCTTTGTAACACACGAGTTTCCGTATGAAATCCTGATACTTTGAAAGAGATTGTCCCTTTTGTACACGAAGTGCATCCAGTTTTTGTCGGGACCCTCTCAACTTTCTTGCACATGCTATGTGGATGAAATGATGATACCATGCCAACTTTCAACCTTTTCAGAGTTCATTTGAAATGCTTTTCAATTTTAGGGTCTTATAGCTCAAAATAATTTGTAAATGCATGAAAAATAACAAATGAAGTCAGAAAAGATTGAAAAATGATGATGTGGCTTTGAATGGTGCATTCTGAACACACAAAAAATCAGGAGTTCAAATAAGTTTTTAAAAATGAAATCCCTTTGTAACATATGTGTTTCCGTATGAAATCCTGATACTTTGAAAGAGATTGTCCGTTTTGTACACGAAGTGCATCCAGTTTTTGCCGGGACCCTCTCAACTTTCTTGCACATGCTATGTGGATGAAATGATGATACCATGCCAACTTTCAACTTTTTCAGAGTTCATTTGAAATGCTTTTCAATTTTAGGGTCTTATAGCTCAAAATAATTAGTAAATGCATGAAAAATAACAAGTGAAGTCAGAAAGGATCGAAAAATGATCATGTGGCTTTGAATGGTGCATTCTGAACACACAAAAAGTCTGGAGTTCAAATAAGTTTTAAAAAATGAAATCCCTTTGTAACAGACGAGTTTCCGTATGAAATCCTGATACTTTGAAAGAGATTGTCCGTTTTGTACACGAAGTGCATCCAGTTTTTGCCG
>NW_025230719.1:9916-10477 GCF_018294505.1 Triticum aestivum
CTCTCAACTTTCTTGCACATGCTATCTGGATGAAATGATGATACCATGCCAACTTTCAACCTTTTCAGAGTTCATTTGAAATGCTTTTCAATTTTAGGGTCTTATAGCTCAAAATAATTAGTAAATGCATGAAAAATAACAAATGAAGTCAGAAAACATTGAAAAATGATCATGTGGATTGGAATGGTGCATTCTGAACACACACAAAGTCAGGAGTTCAAATAAGTTTTTAAAAATGAAATCCCTTTGTAACATATGTGTTTCCGTATGAAATCCTGATACTTTGAAAGAGATTGTCCGTTTTGTACACGAAGTGCATCCAGTTTTTGCTGGGACCCTCTCAACTTTCTTGCACATGCTATGTGGATGAAATGATGATACCATGCCAACTTTCAACCTTTTCAGAGTTCATTTGAAATGCTTTTCAATTTTAGGGTCTTATAGCTCAAAATAATTAGTAAATGCATGAAAAATAACAAATGAAGTCAGAAAGGATCCAAAAATGATGATGTGGCTTTGAATGGTGCATTTTGAACACACAAAAAGTCAGGAGTTCAAATA
>NW_025230719.1:11950-13202 GCF_018294505.1 Triticum aestivum
AAAAATGATCATGTGGCTTTGAATGGTGCATTCTGAACACACAAAAAGTCTGGAGTTCAAATAAGTTTTAAAAAATGAAATTCCTTTGTAACAGACGAGTTTCCGTATGAAATCCTGATACTTTGAAAGAGATTGTCCGTTTTGTACACGAAGTGCATCCAGTATTTGCCGGGACCCTCTCAACTTTCTTGCACATGCTATGTGGATGAAATTATGATACCATGCCAACTTTCAACATTTTCAGAGTTCATTTGAAATGCTTTTCAATTTCAGGGTCTTATAGCTCAAAATAATTAGTAAATGCATGAAAAATAACAAATGAAGTCAGAAAGGATTGAAAAATGATGATGTGGCTTTGAATGGTGCATTTTGAACACACAAAAAGTCAGGAGTTCAAATAAGTTTTAAAAAATGAAATCCCTTTGTAACAGACGAGTTTCCGTATGAAATCCTGATACTTTGAAAGAGATTGTCCCTTTTGTACACGAAGTGCATCTAGTATTTGTCGGGACCCTCTCAACTTTCTTGCACATGCTATCTGGATGAAATGATGATACCATGCCAACTTTCAACCATTTCAGAGTTCATTTGAAATGCTTTTCAATTTTAGGGTCTTATAGCTCAAAATAATTAGTAAATGCATGAAAAATAACAAATGAAGTCAGAAAAGATTGAAAAATGATCTTGTGGCTTTGAATGGTGCATTCTGAACACACACAAAGTCAGGAGTTCAAATAAGTTTTTTAAATTGAAATCCCTTTGTAACATATGTGTTTCCGTATGAAATCCTGATACTTTGAAAGAGATTGTCCATTTTGTACACGAAGTGCATCCAGTTTTTGCTGGGACCCTCTCAACTTTCTTGCACATGCTATGTGGATGAAATGATGATACCATGCCAACTTTCAACCTTTTCAGAGTTCATTTGAAATGCTTTTCAATTTTAGGGTCTTATAGCTCAAAATAATTAGTAAATGCATGAAAAATAACAAATGAAGTCAGAAAAGATTGAAAAATGATGATGTGGCTTTGAATGGTGCATTCTGAACACACAAAAAGTCAGGAGTTCAAATAAGTTTTAAAAAATGAAATGCCTTTGTAACAGACGAGTTTCCGTATGAAATCCTGATACTTTGAAAGAGATTGTCCGTTTTGTACACGAAGTGCATCCAGTATTTGTCGGGACCCTCTCAACTTTCTTGCACATTCTATGTGGATGAAATGATGATACCATGCCAACTTTCAACCTTTT
>NW_025230720.1:0-699 GCF_018294505.1 Triticum aestivum
ACCTCGTGTACAAACTGGACAATCTCTTTCGGAGTATCAGTGTTTCGGACGAGAACTCATGTGTTACACGGGCACTTCAATGTTTTTCAAACTTTTTTGAACTCCAGCCTATTTTTGCGTTCAGTATGCATCATTCAAAGCGACGTCATCAATTTCCAACACGTTCTGACATCATTTGCTGTTTTTCAGTCATTTACCGATTTGTTTAGAGAGCTAAATGACGGTGAAATTGAAAATCACTACAAAATGAACTCTGAAAATGTTGGAACTTGGCATGGTATCATAATTTCACCCGCATAGCATGTGCAAAAGAGTAGAGAGGGTCACGGCGAAAACTGGACGCATCTCGTGTACAAACTGGACAATCTCTTTCGGAGTATCAACGTCTCGGACGAGAACTCATCTGTTACACGGGCACTTCAATGTTTTTCAAACTTTTTTGAACTCCAGCCTATTTTTGCGTTCAGTATGCATCATTCAAAGCGACGTCATCAATTTCCAACACGTTCTGACATCATTTTCTGTTTTTAGTCATTTACCGATTTGTTTAGAGAGCTAAATGACGGTGAAATTGAAAATCACTACAAAATGAACTATGAAAATGTTGGAACTTGGCATGGTATCATAATTTCACCCACATAGCATGTGCAAAAGAGTAGAGAGGCTCACGGCGAAAACTGGACGCACCTCGTGTACAAA
>NW_025230720.1:709-1339 GCF_018294505.1 Triticum aestivum
GGACAAGAACTCACCTGTGACACGGGCACTTCAATGTTTTTTAAACTTATTTGAACTCCAGCCTATTTTTGCATTCAGTATGCATCATTCAAAGGGACGTCATCAATTTCCAACACGTTCTGACATCATTTGCTATTTTTCAGTCATTTACCGATTTGTTTAGAGAGCTAAATGACGGTGAAATTGAAAATCACTACAAAATGAACTCTGAAAATGTTGGAACTTGGCATGGTATCATCATTTCGCCCGCATAGCATGTGCAAAAGAGTAGAGAGGGTCACAGCGAAAACTGGACGCACCTCGTGTACAAACTGGACAATCTCTTTCGGAGTATGAGGGTTTCGGACGAGAACTCATCTGTTACACGGGCACTTCAATGTTTTTTAAACTTATTTGGACTCCAGCCTATTTTTGCATTCAGTATGGATCATTCAAAGCGGCATCATCAATTTCCAACATGTTCTGACATCATTTGCTGTTTTTCCGTCATTTACCGATTTGTTTAGAGAGCTAAATGACGGTGAAATTGAAAATCACTAAAAAATGAACTCTGAAAATGTTGGAACTTGGCATGGTATCATCATTTCGCCCGCATAGCATGTGCAAAAGAGTAGAGAGGGTCACGGCGAA
>NW_025230720.1:1349-2120 GCF_018294505.1 Triticum aestivum
CTGTTTTTAGTCATTTACCGATTTGTTTAGAGAGCTAAATGACGGTGAAATTGAAAATCACTACAAAATGAACTATGAAAATGTTGGAACTTGGCATGGTATCATAATTTCACCCACATAGCATGTGCAAAAGAGTAGAGAGGCTCACGGCGAAAACTGGACGCACCTCGTGTACAAACTGGACAATCTCTTTCGGAGTATCAGGGTTTCGGACGAGAACTCATCAGTTACACGGGCACTTCAATGTTTTTTAAATTTTTTGAACTCTAGCCTATTTTTTAGTTCAGTATTCATCATTCAAAGCGACGTCATCAATTTCCAACACGTTCTGACATCATTTGCTATTTTTCAGTCATTTACCGATTTGTTTAGAGAGCTAAATGACGGTGAAATTGGAAATCACTACAAAATGAACTCTGAAAATGTTGGAACTTGGCATGGTATCATCATTTCACCCGCATAGCATGTGCAAAAGAGTAGAGAGGGTCACGGCGAAAACTGGACGCATCTCGTGTACAAACTGGACAATCTCTTTCGGAGTATCAGGGTCTCGGACGAGAACTCATCTGTTACACGGGCACTTCAATGTTTTTTAAACTTTTTTGAACTCCAGCCTATTTTTGCGTTCAGTATGCATCATTCAAAGCGACGTCATCAATTTCCAACACGTTCTGACATCATTTGCTGTTTTTAGTCATTTACCGATTTGTTTAGAGAGCTAAATGACGGTGAAATTGAAAATCACTACAAAATGAACTATGAAAATGTTGG
>NW_025230720.1:5503-6214 GCF_018294505.1 Triticum aestivum
CCTATTTTTGCGTTCAGTATGTATCATTCAAAGTGACGTCATCAATTTCCAACACGTTCTGACATCATTTGCTATTTTTCAGTCATTTACCGATTTGTTTAGAGAGCTAAATGACGGTGAAATTGAAAATCACTACAAAATGAACTCTGAAAATGTTGGAACTTGGCATGGCATCATCATTTCACCCGCATAGCATGTGCATAAGAGTAGAGAGGGTCACGGCGAAAACTGGATGCACCTCGTGTACAAACTGGACAATCTCTTTCGGAGTATCAGGGTTTCGGACAAGAACTCATGTGTTACACGGGCACTTCAATGTTTTTCAAACTTTTCTGAACTCCAGCCTATTTTGGATTCAGTATGCATCATTCAAAGCGACGTCATCAATTTCCAACACGTTCTGACATCATTCGCTGTTTTTCAGTCATTTACCGATTTGTTTAGAGAGCTAAATGACGGTGAAATTGAAAATCACTACAAAATGAACTCTGAAAATGTTGGAACTTGGCATGGTACCATCATTTCACCCGCATAGCATGTGCAAAATAGTAGAGAGGGTCACGGCGAAAACTGGACGCACCTCGTGTACAAACTGGACAATCTCTTTCGGAATATGAGGGTTTCGGACGAGAACTCATCTGTTACACGGGCACTTCAATGTTTTTTAAACTTTTTTGAACTCCAGCCCATTTTTGCGTTCAGTATGCATCA
>NW_025230720.1:6224-7126 GCF_018294505.1 Triticum aestivum
TCACGGCGAAAACTGGACGCACCTCGTGTACAAACTGGACAATCTCTTTCGGAGTATCAGGGTTTCGGACGAGAACTCATCTGTTACAGAGGCACTTCAATGTTTTTTAAACTTTTTTGAACTCCAGCCTATTTTTGCGTTCTGTATGCATCATTCAAAGCGACATCATCAATTTCCAACACGTTCTGACATCATTTGCTGTTTTTCAGTCATTTACCGATTTGTTTAGAGAGCTAAGTGACGGTGAAATTGAAAATCACTACAAAATGAACTCTGAAAATGTTGGAACTTGGCATGGTATGATCCTTTCACCCGCATAGCATGTGCAAAAGAGTAGAGATGGTCACGGCGAAAACTGGACGCACCTCGTGTACAAACTGGACAATCTCTTTCGGAGTATCAGGGTTTCGGACGAGAACTCATCTGTTACACGGGCACTTCAATGTTTTTTAAATTTTTTGAACTCTAGCCTATTTTTGCTTTCAGTATTCATCATTCAAAGCGACGTCATCAATTTCCAACATGTTCTGACATCATTTGCTATTTTTCAGTCATTTACTCATTTGTTTAGAGAGCTAAATGACGGTGAAATTGAAAATCACTACAAAATGAACTCTGAAAATGTTGGAACCTGGCATGGTATCATAATTACACCCGCATAGCACGTGCAAAAGAGTAGAGAGGGTCACGGCGAAAACTGGACGCACCTCGTGTACAAACTGGACAATCTCTTTCGGAGTATCAGGGTTTCGGACGAGAACTCATCTGTTACAGAGGCACTTCAATGTTTTTTAAACTTTTTTGAACTCCAGCCTATTTTTGCGTTCTGTATGCATCATTCAAAGCGACATCATCAATTTCCAACACGTTCTGACATCATTTGCTGTTTTTCAGTCATTTAC
>NW_025230720.1:7136-7736 GCF_018294505.1 Triticum aestivum
ACAAACTGGACAATCTCTTTCGGAGTATCAGGGTTTCGGACGAGAACTCATCTGTTACACGGGCACTTCAATGTTTTTTAAATTTGTTGAACTCTAGCCTATTTTTGCGTTCAGTATTCATCATTCAAAGCGACGTCATCAATTTCCAACATGTTCTGACATCATTTGCTATTTTTTAGTCATTTACCGATTTGTTTAGAGAGCTAAATGACGGTGAAATTGAAAATCACTACAAAATGAACTATGAAAATGTTGGAACTTGGCATGGTATCATAATTTCACCCGCATAGCATGTGCAAAAGAGTAGAGAGGCTCACGGCGAAAACTGGACGCACCTCGTGTACAAACTGGACAATCTCTTTCGGAGTATCAGGGTTTCGGACGAGAACTCATCTGTTACAGAGGCACTTCAATGTTTTTTAAACTTTTTTGAACTCCAGCCTATTTTTGCGTTCAGTATGCATCATTCAAAGAGACATCATCAATTTCCAACACGTTCTGACATCATTTGCTGTTTTTCAGTCGTTTACCGATTTGTTTAGAGAGCTAAATGACGGTGAAATTGAAAATCACTACAAAATGAACTCTGGAAATGTTGGA
>NW_025230720.1:7746-8457 GCF_018294505.1 Triticum aestivum
CCTATTTTTGCGTTCAGTATGTATCATTCAAAGTGACGTCATCAATTTCCAACACGTTCTGACATCATTTGCTATTTTTCAGTCATTTACCGATTTGTTTAGAGAGCTAAATGACGGTGAAATTGAAAATCACTACAAAATGAACTCTGAAAATGTTGGAACTTGGCATGGCATCATCATTTCACCCGCATAGCATGTGCATAAGAGTAGAGAGGGTCACGGCGAAAACTGGATGCACCTCGTGTACAAACTGGACAATCTCTTTCGGAGTATCAGGGTTTCGGACAAGAACTCATGTGTTACACGGGCACTTCAATGTTTTTCAAACTTTTCTGAACTCCAGCCTATTTTGGATTCAGTATGCATCATTCAAAGCGACGTCATCAATTTCCAACACGTTCTGACATCATTCGCTGTTTTTCAGTCATTTACCGATTTGTTTAGAGAGCTAAATGACGGTGAAATTGAAAATCACTACAAAATGAACTCTGAAAATGTTGGAACTTGGCATGGTACCATCATTTCACCCGCATAGCATGTGCAAAATAGTAGAGAGGGTCACGGCGAAAACTGGACGCACCTCGTGTACAAACTGGACAATCTCTTTCGGAATATGAGGGTTTCGGACGAGAACTCATCTGTTACACGGGCACTTCAATGTTTTTTAAACTTTTTTGAACTCCAGCCCATTTTTGCGTTCAGTATGCATCA
>NW_025230720.1:8467-9369 GCF_018294505.1 Triticum aestivum
TCACGGCGAAAACTGGACGCACCTCGTGTACAAACTGGACAATCTCTTTCGGAGTATCAGGGTTTCGGACGAGAACTCATCTGTTACAGAGGCACTTCAATGTTTTTTAAACTTTTTTGAACTCCAGCCTATTTTTGCGTTCTGTATGCATCATTCAAAGCGACATCATCAATTTCCAACACGTTCTGACATCATTTGCTGTTTTTCAGTCATTTACCGATTTGTTTAGAGAGCTAAGTGACGGTGAAATTGAAAATCACTACAAAATGAACTCTGAAAATGTTGGAACTTGGCATGGTATGATCCTTTCACCCGCATAGCATGTGCAAAAGAGTAGAGATGGTCACGGCGAAAACTGGACGCACCTCGTGTACAAACTGGACAATCTCTTTCGGAGTATCAGGGTTTCGGACGAGAACTCATCTGTTACACGGGCACTTCAATGTTTTTTAAATTTTTTGAACTCTAGCCTATTTTTGCTTTCAGTATTCATCATTCAAAGCGACGTCATCAATTTCCAACATGTTCTGACATCATTTGCTATTTTTCAGTCATTTACTCATTTGTTTAGAGAGCTAAATGACGGTGAAATTGAAAATCACTACAAAATGAACTCTGAAAATGTTGGAACCTGGCATGGTATCATAATTACACCCGCATAGCACGTGCAAAAGAGTAGAGAGGGTCACGGCGAAAACTGGACGCACCTCGTGTACAAACTGGACAATCTCTTTCGGAGTATCAGGGTTTCGGACGAGAACTCATCTGTTACAGAGGCACTTCAATGTTTTTTAAACTTTTTTGAACTCCAGCCTATTTTTGCGTTCTGTATGCATCATTCAAAGCGACATCATCAATTTCCAACACGTTCTGACATCATTTGCTGTTTTTCAGTCATTTAC
>NW_025230720.1:9379-10054 GCF_018294505.1 Triticum aestivum
TCGTGTACAAATTGGACAATCTCTTTCGGAGTATCAGTGTTTCGGACGAGAACTCATGTGTTACACGGGCACTTCAATGTTTTTCAAACTTTTTGGAACTACAGCCAATTTATGCGTTCAGTATGCATCATTCAAAGCGACGTCATCAATTTCCAACACGCTCTGACATCATTTGCTGTTTTTCAGTCATTTACCGATTTGTTTAGAGAGCTAAATGACGGTGAAATTGAAAATCACTACAAAATGAACTCTGAAAATGTTGGAACCTGGCATGGTATCATAATTACACCCGCATAGCACGTGCAAAAGAGTAGAGTGGGTCACGGCGAAAACTGGACGCACCTCGTGTACAAACTGGACAATCTCTTTCGGAGTATCAGGGTTTCGGACGAGAACTCATCTGTTACACGGGCACTTCAATGTTTTTAAACTTTTTTGAACTCCAGCCTATTTTTGCGTTCAGTATGCATCATTCAAAGAGACATCATCAATTTCCAACACGTTCTGACATCATTTGATGTTTTTCAGTCATTTACCGATTTGTTTAGAGAGCTAAATGACGGTGAAATTGAAAATCACTACAAAATGAACTCTGGAAATGTTGGAACTTGGCATGGTATCATCATTTCACCCGCATAGCATGTGCAAAGGAGTAGAGAGGGTCACGGCGAAAAC
>NW_025230720.1:10064-10919 GCF_018294505.1 Triticum aestivum
TTCAGTATGCATCATTCAAAGCGACGTCATCAATTTCCAACACGTTCTGACATCATTTGCTGTTTTTAGTCATTTACCGATTCTTTTAGAGAGCTAAATGACGGTGAAATTGAAAATCACTACAAAATGAACTATGAAAATGTTGGAACTTGGCATGGTATCATAATTTCACCCACATAGCATGTGCAAAAGAGTAGAGAGGCTCACGGCGAAAACTGGATGCACCTCGTGTACAAACTGGACAATCTCTTTCGGAGTATCAGGGTTTCGGACGAGAACTCATCTGTTACAGAGGCACTTCAATGTTTTTTAAACTTTTTTGAACTCTAGCCTATTTTTGCGTTCAGTATTCATCATTCAAAGCGACGTCATCAATTTCCAACATGTTCTGACATCATTTGCTATTTTTCAGTCATTTACCGATTTGTTTAGAGAGCTAAATGACGGTGAAATTGAAAATCACTACAAAATGAACTATGAAAATGTTGGAACTTGGCATGGTATCATAATTTCACCCACATAGCATGTGCAAAAGAGTAGAGAGGCTCACGGCGAAAACTGGACGCACCTCGTGTACAAACTGGACAATCTCTTTCGGAGTATCAGGGTTTTGGACGAGAACTCATCTGTTACAGAGGCACTTCAATGTTTTTTAAACTTTTTTGAACTCCAGCCTATTTTTGCGTTCTGTATGCATCATTCAAAGCGACATCATCAATTTCCAACACGTTCTGACATCATTTGCTGTTTTTCAGTCATTTACCGATTTGTTTAGAGAGCTAAATGACGGTGAAATTGAAAATCACTACAAAATGAACTCTGAAAATGTTGGAACTTGGCATGGTATCATCATTT
>NW_025230720.1:10929-11640 GCF_018294505.1 Triticum aestivum
CCTATTTTTGCGTTCAGTATGTATCATTCAAAGTGACGTCATCAATTTCCAACACGTTCTGACATCATTTGCTATTTTTCAGTCATTTACCGATTTGTTTAGAGAGCTAAATGACGGTGAAATTGAAAATCACTACAAAATGAACTCTGAAAATGTTGGAACTTGGCATGGCATCATCATTTCACCCGCATAGCATGTGCATAAGAGTAGAGAGGGTCACGGCGAAAACTGGATGCACCTCGTGTACAAACTGGACAATCTCTTTCGGAGTATCAGGGTTTCGGACAAGAACTCATGTGTTACACGGGCACTTCAATGTTTTTCAAACTTTTCTGAACTCCAGCCTATTTTGGATTCAGTATGCATCATTCAAAGCGACGTCATCAATTTCCAACACGTTCTGACATCATTCGCTGTTTTTCAGTCATTTACCGATTTGTTTAGAGAGCTAAATGACGGTGAAATTGAAAATCACTACAAAATGAACTCTGAAAATGTTGGAACTTGGCATGGTACCATCATTTCACCCGCATAGCATGTGCAAAATAGTAGAGAGGGTCACGGCGAAAACTGGACGCACCTCGTGTACAAACTGGACAATCTCTTTCGGAATATGAGGGTTTCGGACGAGAACTCATCTGTTACACGGGCACTTCAATGTTTTTTAAACTTTTTTGAACTCCAGCCCATTTTTGCGTTCAGTATGCATCA
>NW_025230720.1:11650-12552 GCF_018294505.1 Triticum aestivum
TCACGGCGAAAACTGGACGCACCTCGTGTACAAACTGGACAATCTCTTTCGGAGTATCAGGGTTTCGGACGAGAACTCATCTGTTACAGAGGCACTTCAATGTTTTTTAAACTTTTTTGAACTCCAGCCTATTTTTGCGTTCTGTATGCATCATTCAAAGCGACATCATCAATTTCCAACACGTTCTGACATCATTTGCTGTTTTTCAGTCATTTACCGATTTGTTTAGAGAGCTAAGTGACGGTGAAATTGAAAATCACTACAAAATGAACTCTGAAAATGTTGGAACTTGGCATGGTATGATCCTTTCACCCGCATAGCATGTGCAAAAGAGTAGAGATGGTCACGGCGAAAACTGGACGCACCTCGTGTACAAACTGGACAATCTCTTTCGGAGTATCAGGGTTTCGGACGAGAACTCATCTGTTACACGGGCACTTCAATGTTTTTTAAATTTTTTGAACTCTAGCCTATTTTTGCTTTCAGTATTCATCATTCAAAGCGACGTCATCAATTTCCAACATGTTCTGACATCATTTGCTATTTTTCAGTCATTTACTCATTTGTTTAGAGAGCTAAATGACGGTGAAATTGAAAATCACTACAAAATGAACTCTGAAAATGTTGGAACCTGGCATGGTATCATAATTACACCCGCATAGCACGTGCAAAAGAGTAGAGAGGGTCACGGCGAAAACTGGACGCACCTCGTGTACAAACTGGACAATCTCTTTCGGAGTATCAGGGTTTCGGACGAGAACTCATCTGTTACAGAGGCACTTCAATGTTTTTTAAACTTTTTTGAACTCCAGCCTATTTTTGCGTTCTGTATGCATCATTCAAAGCGACATCATCAATTTCCAACACGTTCTGACATCATTTGCTGTTTTTCAGTCATTTAC
>NW_025230720.1:12562-13196 GCF_018294505.1 Triticum aestivum
GGCACTTCAATGTTTTTTAAATTTTTTGAACTCTAGCCTATTTTTGCGTTCAGTATTCATCATTCAAAGCGACGCCATCAATTTCCAACACGTTCTGACATCATTTGCTATTTTTCAGTCATTTACCGATTTGTTTAGAGAGCTAAATGACGGTGAAATTCAAAATCACTACAAAATGACCTCTGAAAATGTTGGAACCTGGCATGGTATCATAATTACACCCGCATAGCATGTGCAAAAGAGTAGAGAGGGTCACGGCGAAAACTGGACGCACCTCGTGTACAAACTGGACAATCTCTTTCGGAGTATCAGGGTTTCGGACGAGAACTCATCTGTTACAGAGGCACTTCAATGTTTTTTAAACTTTTTTGAACTCCAGCCTATTTTTGCGTTCTGTATGCATCATTCAAAGCGACATCATCAATTTCCAACACGTTCTGACATCATTTGCTGTTTTTCAGTCATTTACTGATTTGTTTAGAGAGCTAAATGACGGTGAAATTGAAAATCACTACAAAATGAACTCTGAAAATGTTGGAACTTGGTCATCCTTTCACCCGCATAGCATGTGCAAAAGAGTAGAGATGGTCACGGCGAAAACTGGACGCACCTCGTGTACAAACTGGACAATCTC
>NW_025230721.1:0-13179 GCF_018294505.1 Triticum aestivum
GTGTGTGGTGCTGTGACCCAGATCTCGCCGGCAGGGGTGGTTATAGTAGTCACCAGGGGTTGCGGGGGAGACCACCGGAGGGGGCTGTGGCAGAGCGGTGATGCTATGTGGCCAGCACAGCTGCACGAGAAGGATGACGGGGTGCGCTGGCGATGAGCGACTGAGGATTCAACACTAGAGAGGATGACGGGTCAACTTGGGCTTAGTTGCGATCCAAGCTGTTAGATTGTTGTAGCATGCCTAAGGAAAGCGCGCTAGTGCTAATATTGTTGTAGTAGCGTGTTTTACACAGGAAGCACTATTGCTAAGGAAAGGAAAATGAAATAAAAAACATATAGAAAAGTAAATGAAAATGAAAGAAATAGAAAAAGGGGAAGGAAAAAAGGAAAATATGAATGAAAATAAATGAAAAAGAAAAATAAAGAAGAAATGTGTAGCAGCAGCGGGCTTTCTGGACAGGCGCTATAGCTAAGTTAGCAGTAGTGCTTGTTTCTATCCGGCGCTACAGCTAACTTAGCTATAGCTAATGTAGCAGTAGCGCTTTATCTCGAACGCGCTACTGCTACTTTTGATTTAACCACGCGCGGTTCTTCCCCACGACCACTTCCCCCAAATCCAACACGCGCGCATCTGCTGTCGCCGTCGTCGTCGCCTGGCCGCCGCGCGCTCTCCCGTCGCCCTCCGCAAGCCGTCGACGCCGCCCCCGACCCCGGCCTCGAAGCCCCCCTACATCGCCGCCCTCCGACGTGCGCCCGCCGCCCCGACTCCGACCCCGTCCCCGACCTCCACGCCGCGTGCCCCTCTCCCTAACTCCGCCGGCGCCCTAGGTGAGCACGCCCTCCTGCTCCTCCTCCCCTACCTCTGCCTAGCTAGGGTTCTTAGGGTTAAATTTTAGAGTTCATCTAATTAGTTAGGGTTCATCAAATTAGATGCTAATTAGGGCAGTAGTTGTTAAATAGAATTAGTTTTAGAGTTCATCCAATTAGTTAGGGCTAAATTTTAGAGTTAATTAAATTAGTTAGGGTTAAATTTTAGAGTTCATCTAACTAGTTTTTTTACTTTTTTATTAAGTGTTTAATAGAATTAGTAAGAAAATTAATAGAACTAGTTGAACTAGTTTATTTTTAGTAAGAACTAGTTGAATTATTAAAACGAGTATATTTTTAGTAAGAAAATTAATAGAACTAGTTGAACTAGTTTATTTTTAGTAAAAAATTGGTTTATTTTATTGATAGTAAGTGCTTAACTGAACTAGTTGAATTAATACAACTATTTTATTTTTAGTACGAAAATTAATAGAACTAGTTTACTTTTTTAGTTAAAACAATTATTCCCGCATCGACGTCGACGATGCCTATCCCGCATCCTCGTCATCGACTCGGCGGAGAAGGTCTGCCTGATTAGAGGGGCCATGTCTGGGACTGGGCTCCGCCGGGCTGGTCCTGGGATGTGCTACCTTCCGGGAGGCGCAGCTTGGTGAGGAGCCAGTCCGCCGTTGACCCGAGCCTTGTTTGGTGGCGGTCGCGTAGGCCAGTGACGGTGTGGAGCCTTGAGGACCCTGTGGAGGTGGTACGTCACATTGTCAGCGAGGAGGACGAGCACGTCCATCGCTACATGGTTGCGTTGGAGGGCAGGTTCTCCAATACCTGGCAGGTTCTTCAGGGATCTCACTGGAGCTATGATCCTGTGATGGTTCCTTCTCTTTGGGTGTCCACCGCCCGGGCCGATACCCGTAGTTCGCTAGGGTTTTACCTGTATTAGTGAGGTTATATGTATGAGACTATTCGAGATGTATTAGTTATAATATTCGACAATGTACGGATGCAAGAGATGATTTAGTTTTGCTTATTGAATGCATGCTAATTTGAACACTAATTTATTTTATGATTTATTTTTTCTTATTGAATGCTCAAATTGGAGAATTACTCTTATTTTGAATGCTCAAATTGGAGAGCACTATTTTGAATACTATTTTGTTTTTGCAGCCAAATCTCCATGTCATCGCCGCCGTCATCCCCGTCACAGGCCCCCTCCGACCACGAGGTGAGACTAGCCAAACCTCCATGTCAATATGAGTCGTATAAGATATTTTGAAATGTTTTTGTTCATATTTTTAACCATTGAAATGCAATGATCATCAAGTTTGAATGCAATGACCATCAAGTTTGAATGCAATGACCATCAAGTTTGAATGCAATGACCATCAAGTTTGAATGCAATGACCATCAAGTTTGAATGCAAATAGGACATGTGCTTGCCCAAGTGGCCATGTTTGCAGGTAACACTAGTGGCCTATGTTTTGCCGAAGTGTTTATTAATTTCCGTTCCGGCAAATTTCAGGCGCTCGATACGTCCTTTTTTAGCAAAGGTCATGCCAGATTTTTCCGTGAATTTTGGCATGACTTGTGCTAGAATATGTAGAAAATATCGAGTGAACTGGATTTTCTAGAAAGATAATTAAACTACATTTCGTGTTGACATTAAGTCTATCGAGGCTCCATACATGACAATCAAAAAATGAGTGAGGGAGAAAGTCTGCATCATATATTGGTTTATTGCACACGGGGACGAAGGGAGGAGTGACCATCACCAACGATCGAATATATACACCATGTGAGCTGAGAGTTTTAAAAAAAGACTTGACGGACCGATAGTCAACCCGTGCTGAATAATAATGATCTAATTTAGTTTTTGTAGTACATATATTGAATTTTAGAAGTTTAATATTTGAATTATGAACATAGGAAATGTCGTCAGACGAAAGTCTCGCGGAGTGCTCCTGGTGCGGCGACAATCGGGGTTTCTGCGACAGGCCTCACTTGGTAGAAGGTCGACGCTTCAGCATTAGGCTCCAGGAGGCCTTCGATGTTGAAGCGGTATTCTACGACGCAAAGTGTTTTTTTCGTAATTAAGCTCGAGTTCTACTACTTCAACGTGTAACTTTCGTCTTTTTCAATTCGACTAGCTTATCTCATGCCATGCAAGACGCTATGTCTTGGAGACGATGGATTTTGAAGATCATGAGAGTATGGAAACAAAGAAAATTCACCTAAGGACCCATCATGATATGAATTTTGAGGTAAATCTATATAATTTTGAGAGCATATTCCATTTTGGTTGCCCGGATTGGGAAGCACTTTGTAAGATGTATGATTTTCAAGAGGGTATGCTTGTCACCATGGATCTTGGTGATCCTGACACCGAGTAAGACAATTTGGACATTTGGGTCCTTGTTGATACGCTTCCTATTCTCCCACACTGTGAGTTTCTCAAACATAGTTATTAAGTAATTTATATTATTTATTTCAAAATAGTTGACAGCTTATTTCTATTGACAGCTTATTTTCATTCTTTAAAGAATGTGCGAAAGATGGTAGACAGAACCTACTACACCGATGGCACTGAGTTAACTTATCAGGAGAAAAATCATCTGGTCATATTTTATACTGATCTTGAGAACTACAATATCTATTTTCAAACTCCTCCACATTATGGTCAATATGTGTCACTAGTGCACGTGTTGAACTATGCTAACATCCATGGAGATGTCATGGTAAGATTTTTATTATTACAACATTTGTGCATCTTTTGCATAAATTCTTCTAAAACTGAACTACACTGCTAACTACGAAGTTATTACTATTTTTTCAACAGATAATACCGCAGGAGTGTGTGCCTCATCTGATGTTTCAGAAAGGCCGCCTTGATGTTTTGAATATACAGCCAGGTGATCCTACGAATCACTCCTGTTCATATCGGAAAAAATGTATGGTCACTCGTAGGGAGCTACTTGGAAGCAACATTAGGCGAAGGGTAAGAATTGGAGACAGGATAATCTCCATTCTCCATAATGGAGAGTCAGGGTCTATCTTGTTTTGTGCTATTGTACCAAAGAGAACCTAGTAGGTCCTATGAGAGAGAAGTAGGTTCTAGGTACAATGTGTTATTATGTGGTACAACATGTTAGATTTGATGATGATGAGGAGTTGTGATTATGACTACTGACCAACTTGCTATGTGATGTCTCATTGATAAAAATGATGATCATGAGGAGGTGTTATATGACAATGATGTATTATGATGATAAGTTGTTAATGATATGATGATGATGATGAGATATTATGTCATTGGGTGAAAGAACTTGTATACACGGTCACTTTGGATCCAAGCACTTGAAACTAATACACGGTTCTTTCACCCAATGATGTAGTAACTCATTCTGATGTAAAAACAATCTCTAAATTGCTACTGTATGAAAACTTGTATAATGACGCACGAATACAAAATAAAACAAAAAATAAATACCAAACAATAGTAGTAGCGCGGGTAGGGAGGCGCACTGCTAGTAAGTACCAGTAGCGATGTGCACCAAAAGCGCTATGGCTAAGCACGTATAGTAGTAGAGCGGGCAAGCACACGCTCCTGATAAACTTTAGCTGTAGCGCTGAATCAGTAGCGCACCACGCAGCGCTACTGATATACCTAAAACCGGTGCTACTGCTAGCCTTTTCCTTAGTAGTGGAGCCACACACACCCACCAACGCCAGCGTGCCACACGTTCTTGCGGGCCCACACATACAGCTTTTCCGCTTCGTTTCTTCTTCTTCCTGTCGCGGACTCCTCTCCCCCTCCTCATGTGTGCCGCCATGGCCACGCTCATCCTCTCCTCTCCCGATGCTTGTCGTCATGGCCTACTCCTCCTCCATCACCGCAACCCCCGTGGGCATGCCCAGCGAGCTTTTTTACCACTAGTCCACAAATGATGCAACTGTCTCTCTCGTCGCTGGAACTCGCGTGTTTGCGTGCTGCATCCACGGCCATGGCCGCGAGCTGTTGTTCAGGGAGGGGACCACGATTTTTTTGTTTACAAGCTGCAGCCGCTGCGGGCCGTGTGTTGCTACTGGCATTTTGTTTTGCTGGAACCTGTAACGCCATTTGCTAGTATCGTCTATAGATTTTGCTAGAAAGAGAGGTCGACGGACGCGACGTTCTGCTGGGAACAAGCGAATAAGAATGTTGCAATACTTCGATGAATGAAGCTACTACCGGCAACTTTTTTTGCTGCAATCATTCATGGTAGCTGCGACCCCACGACGACGTTTTGTTGCAACAATCATCGTCTTTTTCTACTACTGAAGATTTCTTTTGCTACATCCATTCTTCACGAGGCAGTGGCGACTGCGAGAGATGATGTTTTTTTGCTGCAACTGTGTGCGTTTTTGTTACTACCGTCAACAGTTTTTGCCGATTCCATTCTTTTTCACGATGGCAAGATGCAAAAGTCATACGCATAACAATTGACCTTTGTTCTTTCTATTTGCATTATTTATAACTTTATTAAATGTATAATTGTACGTAGATTCTTGGGTCAAAACATGTATATGCAGAAGTGGTCCATGGAGCAAGGACGTTAAATGTGTGCATATTGGAGAACGGGAGGACCAGACGAGAGTCGTCAGGCATGGCTGTTAGTGCCACAAGTTTTTTTTACTTGATGTGGTGTCTGGTCATATAACGAACTAATTCTTCTATGGAATACATCGGTGCAAACTTTGTACTTTACAAAACAGAAAAAAATGTTCCATTAATAATGCTAGACACTAGAAGCCTCGCAACCAAAATCAAAGTGTTATAGTATTTTTCATGCAAAAATGGAAGGCATCGTGATTTTCTTCATGTTGTTTCTATTTCCTGGTCATGCTACTTGATCACATTGCTCATGGGCTCCTCCATTCTACTTCACACGTTCATGGTTGCTTCCGCTGCAAAGAGCTCTTTTAGGGTGATTGGCGGGTTACAAGTTGTACTTTCGAGTAACTCCACCACTGATTTTTCTTGACCGTCGGATCTGAAAAATCAGTTAAAAATTTAATTTTTGGTCAAAAGGGTAGAATGGTCAAAGAAAATTAGCTCGTCCGCCCCCACCCCACCTCCCGCGCCCCCGCATGTTTCTGCTTGCATAGCCGCCACCGCCGCCCTTTCCGCCGTTCCGATCAAGAGATCCGGCGGCGGCCTCGATCCAATCAAGCACCAGCGTTCCGCCGCCCTTGCCCAACGCCAGGAACTGCTGTTCGTCCGCTGCGGCGCGTCGAGCCCGACGAAGTCTCCCCTACCCCACCGCCGACTGCAGCGCCTCCCTCCGTGAAGCAGCCGGCGACGCCCAGCAACGCCAGCGAGCACTTTGTGGACAGGTGCCTTTCCCTCCCCTTCCCCCGCCCCCCGCCCCGCGCGTTGCTAGTCAGACAGTCCGCCGACTGTCAGAGGAATTTTTTGATTAAAAGCCGACAACCTTGGGACAGTTTGGTATAGATGTTTTGATTTGTTTGTCTAAATTGCGTCCAGCGGCAAGAAATAGTAAGAGGGATGGGGTCAAGCACTATCCACAGGTCTTGCAAGAATTCTGGAGACTCGAGAGCAGTGGTATTTCGTGTTGTTCTATCTATCTAGTTGACATCTGCATAAATGTACATGCACCTGTTCTGATAAAACTGCAGTTCTCAGGTAGCTAGCGAGACGGTAGCTTGACAAGGTCACAACGGACTTGGTAGTAGTATATGGATTATTGCAACCACCCACAACACAATTTACTCCTTCGGCAAGCCTTTCACAGCCGCGTTCACCTCTCGAATATCCTCGGTGCTAGGAGTAGAGCCTGTTTTGTGAAACAGAGGTGTGTGAGAATATTGTGAGGCATATATACATACATATACGAAAAAGGAAGAGATCCAGAGGACCCTTACCAGGTGCTAAACGCTTCTGGTCTCTAAGACGATCAACATTCCAAACATTCTGATCCACCATGGCCTCAACATCAACTCCTGTCCATGGAAAAACTGTCAATAAGTAGCTAGCTAGAGAGTTTAGAGGCAGAAGAAAACAAACTGAAGTGATCACATAACAGTTGCAGTGTTATTCAGTTTGCTGTCAAACTTCATATGACATCATAGGATCCAAATGACCTACCTTAATTAACCAATAGTACATGAAGAGTACAAAACACACAATCAGTTTGTTGTGAAAAATCGCAAGAGATATATAGTCTAAAGAATCAGTACTAACTAGCCCCACCATGAAAAAAGCAGCCTAAATTAGGTGAGCTAGCGAGCATGCCAGCTTAATTAATCAGTTCGCGGATACAAATTTATTTGCCGCATTCAAGGTTACTGCTTTTGAAGTTTGTGTATACTATAAAAATGAATGGATGCGCTATGATCTTGTGCAGAAGAGACAGATCAGTCATAATGTGGCCAAGTTCAAATTTGTTTCCCTAGACATACTTCTGTGTAGGGGCTTGCAATTGGCCAATATATAAGATGCAGGTCTGACCATTTGTACTGTTCATATCCTGGTGTACAGTTATGATGTTGAGTTATGGTCATTCTTTTTGGTACATGGAGCGAGTCGAATATTCTGATTCCGGTTTTTGTATTTTGTTAACCGGTTGCAGAGGGAAGGATGGTACTAGTGAGGAGGTAGTCAAGCCTTTTACTCCGACTAAAATGGATTTTGATATTGGATACTTTGAGCTTGTTTTAAAGGTAATTTATTATAAACATGTTCCAACCCACTGAATATCTCTTATCATTGGTTCTGATGGTAAAAAGACTATGTGGCCAGTTGACTAGAATAATTAGCTTCATTGTACACCATAGTATTAATTCACTTCCGAAGATATGCTGAACAAAATAAGCCTTGATGAATTTCTGAAACTCTGAAGCTCTTACCTTGAGGGGAATATGTGAGCATGGAAATTCTTTTACTTCAGGTGCATGATTGAGACCAGTTGTTAATTTGTATGTGATATGCAGGAATAGATGGCCGATATAAGTGCTGAGTGTTTGGATGTGTACGTAAACATTGTCAGCAGGATGTTTCATAGCGAGGATGAAGGTTTTGAGTTCTATAACAAGTATGCTCTTGAGAAAGGCTTTAGTGTGAGAAAAGGCTATGTTGAGTGGGATGAAGCGAACGAGAAGATAATTCTGAGGAAATTTGTCTGTAGTCGTGAAGGTTGCCGTGAAGAGAAGCACATGAAGAGGAAGAGAGAAGATAGGAAGAGGAAGCCACGAAATATCACTCGTGTGGGGTGTAAAGCGAAATTTGTCATTGCAAGAGTCGCCAAAATAGGGCGGTGGTTTGTGAAGGATTTCATCGATGAACACAACCATCCTCTGGCCCCATGAGACGTTGCTTGCTTTTTGCGTTCCCACAGAAGAATCAGCGACGAGCAGAAAGCGGACATTATAGAGATGGAAAATGTTGGAATCCAGAAACACAAAATCATGGATGTGTTGTGCATGCAGTACGGTGGATATGACCAGGTTGGATGCACGACGAGGGACATCTATAACTTCTCCCATCGCTACAAGCAGGAAACAGTCGCTGCTGGTGATGCTCAGACGGTGATCCGTCACATGATGGCGCGGCAAGAGAGAGACCCGGATTATTTCTTCAAATACTTGGTTGATAAACATGGGCATCTGAAGGGATTGTTCTGGTCCAATACTCAATCTCGCCTTGACTATGAGGCTTTCGGCGATGTTGTGGTTTTTGATAGCACATACAGGACCAATAAGTACAATTTGCCGTTTGTGCCGTTTGTCGGGTTGAATCACCACCGCAGCACAGTTATCTTTAGATGCGGGATCATTTCTCATGAAACTAACGAGGCGTACGAGTGGATGTTGCGGATATTTTCTGAATCCATGGCGCAGAAGCATCCGATATCTGTAATCACTGACGGGGACCTTGCAATGCAGAGAGCGATCAGGGTGGTGTGGCCTGACTCATACCACAGGCTGTGTGTATGGCACATTCAACAGAACATCGTACGCCATCTGCATGATGACGAGGTTAGGGAAGAATTTAGATCTTTCATATATGACTCGTCTTGTATTGAAGAGCATGAGAGAAAATGGATAGAGTTCTTACAAAGGAATGAAGTGACAAGTGAGGAGTCGTGGTTGCATCAGATGTA
The DNA here is from genome assembly GCF_018294505.1 of Triticum aestivum. NCBI lineage: Eukaryota > Viridiplantae > Streptophyta > Magnoliopsida > Poales > Poaceae > Triticum > Triticum aestivum. The sequence continues at coordinate 8,978 of NW_025230721.1, forward strand.
TCAGATGAAGAAGTTGTGGTGTGCTCCATACCTGGTGGGGCACTGTTTCTTAGGATTGAGCAGCAATCAGCGGAGTGAGAGCCTAAACTCCGTGCTACATACACATCTTGAGGGTAAGATGACATTGTTTGATATGCTAGAGCACTATGAGCGTTGCCTTTCGGGACGACGCTTGAATGAGGCGATCCTAGACATCGTGACCTTGCAGTCCGTTCCATTTACAGACGCGGATGCTTCAAGTCTTGAGAAACATGCTGCCCGAGTTTTCACTCCTTGTATGTTTGAGTTGGTTAGATGGAGCATAAATGTCGTCAGCAAATATGTTATCAGCGAGATACTAGATGCATGGGAGTTGACTACATATGTTGTGGCTAAGATCGATAGAAGAGAGAAGAAGTTCGAAGTGCGTTGTGAGCTGAAGGAAGGTTCTCTGTACAGGATCAGTTGCTCTTGTCGTAAGCTGGAGTGCTTGGGAACACCATGCTCTCACATATTCTACATCTTGGGAATACGTCAAGTGGAACTGCTGCCTAGGTGTTGTGTTCCCATGAGGTGGACGATGAGTGCAAAGTCTGCATTCCCTCCGACCAGAAAGAGCGAGATGTATGACTATTCTGAAAGCCTGGTGAGGTACCGTGAGTTGTGGAATTTGAGTCACACGGCATGTTTCCGGGCATGTCAACCCAGTGAGGAGTATCAGCGTCTGAAGATGGTTCTGAATGGACAAGATGGCAGCAAGGAATCAAGCCGTGGTCAGGAGGAATGCATTAGGGTTGGTCTGGTGCTGCCACAGACGACGGAAATTGATTGTGGAGATTTGGAAAAGGTTCCGGACCCAATGCATGTGCAAGGCCGAGGTGCACCGAAGAAAAGGTTGCAGGCAAAGATGAAGAAGCAAAGATCAAAGAGGAAATGTGGCTACTGTGGGGTGACAGGTCATGATCGGCGTAATTGCACTAAACTGCAAGAGGTGTCAAATATGTCCTTTTTTAATTTTTGCATCTGCTTTACTCATTAATATAGTGCACTAATTATATTTGGTGCTCTGTAGGAAATGATGGCAGCAAACTGTTAGCTACAGCTATCTCTGCAAGGGGTTTCATGGTAGGAAACTGTTGCCCTTGTGGTCCATTTTTCAAGTATTAATTTCTGCAAGTATTTCATTTTCCACGATCTTGCCGATCCGTCCCCTGCGATGCCTCAACCTCCTCGTAGCCCTGCACATGTAAGCAATAGAGTGCATTTTTGTGATTGTTTTCCTTCTTCAGTTGATAATTTTGAAGCACCTGAATGATTCTTTTTTCTTTGCTGGTCGTCAGTATACTATAGCATGTTCAGTACGAGAACGTATCCAGTGCTATGGTTGAACTCGTGCTACGAATGCTCCGAGCGATTCTGAGCCACTGGATGAAAAGTTGATGGACATGATGTTATCATTAGGTGGTCGCCGGTACATTTTACAAAAAGGACCTTGTAAAACCATTTTAGGTGGCCGCCTGGAGTAGATTATATTTGTTGTGTTTTTCTGCTGGTTCGCTTTGTTGGTCTCAAAATGAAACTCCACTTTTGATGCCCAACTGAAATTTCTGAAAGCATTACTAGTCATTATCTTGTTCATGATTTATTTTCTTGTTGCAAATCCACACTCTAGCCATGATCTAGCATGCAAATCTTAAGTAGTATCGTTCACAAGGCCTTTAGCATAAATTAAACTTTATCCAACTAGATAATTTTGTTGACCTTTTGTCTTGGATATGCACCTGAAAATAGTTGATGTTCCTATTTTTTTCAGGTATTCTTGTCTGCATGTTCAGCTGCAAGCTCATCTGTAGAGAAAATAAATTGTTGTACAAGCTAGTGTTGACGTTGCATCCACTTTTGCCTTGTTCTGCAGCCCAAGGTATCTTCAGATGATGATTGGAGCTGGATGGCGCTCAAGCTATTGCGTAAGCTAGGATATATTGGAATTTGAAAGTTCTGTGTTGTAATGCATCTCTTCTAGTAAAGCGGTTGATTTATGTTTGGACATAAAAAAGTGAGATACAAGAGTTGTAGAACAAAGCTATCCTTATAAAATACTCCGTCCGTCCCATAATGTAAGACATTTTTTGACACTACAATAGAGTCAAAAAACGTCTTACATTATGGGACAGAGGGAGTATATTATATCAGACGTATGTACACAATGTTTGAGTCAGCCTGTGCATGTGACAGTGGTGAACAGAAATTTATATATGATCCTATCAAATTTTCTGGAGTTTTTACAGTACATATCCTAATTTGATAATCAGCCTAACTACTTTAGTACAAATTATGCAAGACAATTGTAGCCTATACAGTAATTTAACTCGAAACCGCGCTTCGTTTGGTTGGCGCAGATGTGTTCCCGTTTTCCAATCAGCTCCGATCTGGGCGTCTTCAGTTTCGTTAAGTCCTGTATCGGAAACCATGGCTATGAAAGACATTGCGAGCGAAACAAATACAACCTTACGGTTTTGGAATGCATTGGAGTCAGAAGCCGTGGCTTTTCTGCGAACCAAGCGTTGTTACTACATCTTAAAGCCTTAATGCAAGTTGTCCAGACAATATGACACTTGATATCTACTCCCTCTGTAAACTAATATAAGAGTGTTTAGATCACTAAAATAGCAATCTAAACGCTCTTATATTAGTTTACGGAGGGAGTAATTATTAACACTGCCATACAAAAGCATCTCTTAATTCTGTCATATAAATGTGCAGACCATGGAAATATCTTTCCTTTACAGAGAATAGCCGTATCACAGATTCTTTGTTTCTCAATAAGCTAAAGCATCAGAAATAACCAAACTGTTGCGTGAAATAACACTGGTTTGGACTAGTGCAGCATGTGCAATAAAAAATAGTAAAAGCCACAATTTAGTATGTGGCATCTAAAAATTGAGCAACAACTCAAAGTTGAAAGCCTATTATTATAAACATAGTCTCACAATTGTCACTTGAATGAAGTGATTGTTGGATGGAAAATGATATAAACACTACTTCAGACAATAATTCAGCTCCAAAGCTTGAAATTGTAGAAAAAACAAAAGCCTACTGAAGAGGCTCGTCACTGCTGCCGAAATCCAATGCTTTCTTCGAATTGTTATCTGCAAGTTTCTTTCTTTTGGGCGATGACCCATATTCGCCCATGTCTCTCTTGCCGATATCCTTGTACCCACAGAATATATGTCTTCCTCACACATGTCCTGTCCAAAAGCATACCAAAGGTATTTAGATTAACATGCAAATGATGTGGCCATTTTTTGTATAATAAGTGAACTTGGCAATATAACCAACCTGTTCAGACATGTCATCGTCACTATCATATGAGACTTGTGCATCATCTGAGGTTGCAAAATTCTTGACAATGTACAAATGACATTTCTTTAGCCCTTCCAAAGCATGCAACATTTCATCTACATCATGTTGGCCTGAAATTTGTACCATTCCTTCTGGTGGTACACACCCAGGCTTGATGTAGTACAAATCTGCTTTCCCTTTGTACCCTTGGCAACGCAAATTTTTCTCCATTAGCTGCCGGTCCACCTTGCCGGGTTCAACTATTGTCGTCATACCAGGTCTCCCGTTGTGATACGCGTGAGGAACATGAGAAAGTTCATAGTCCACATGAACAATAAATTGCATTACAACTACCTACATATGACTAGTTGACATCAGTTTTTGCACAATATCAAATTGTTCATACATAGGATGTGCCTACCATTGGTAAAACATACTTACTGGGCCACGTGGTGTTGAGACAGATTGTCCGGTGGTGGGATGTCATGTTTTGCCTGCGGAGGTGGTGACGAGACAGATTGCTCCGGTGTACGGATGTCTCGTTGTGCCTGTGGAGGTGGTGATGAGACATATTGCTCCGGTGTACGGATGTCTCGTTGTGCCTGTCGAGATGCTGATGAGATAGATTCCTTCGGTCTAGGGATGTCTCGTTGTGCCTATAGAGGTGCTGATGAGACAAATTGCTCCTGCGGATAATTTAATGAATAATAGGTACATAATGAAATGTTCCTTCGTGCCTGTACTAGCAAGGTCTTGCATCATACTCCCATCCATGAGGATGTCCTCCATCTTGGCCTTGTAATCTAGATCACTACGGTCTTGTTGTAACTTTCGCTCCATATCCGCACGAGCTTGCATTGTATTGACGTCCATGTTACCAC
>NW_025230722.1:0-13178 GCF_018294505.1 Triticum aestivum
AAATTATTCGCTTGCATGGTGTGCCAAATACTATTGTTTCAGATCGTGATACTAAATTTCTTAGCCACTTTTGGAGATGTTTATGGGCTAAGTTGGGGACTAAACTGCTTTTTAGTACTACTTGTCACCCCCAAACTGATGGACAAATTGAAGTAGTCAATAGAACATTGTCTACTATGCTTAGGGCTGTTTTGAAGAATAATAAGAAAATGTGGGAGGAATGCTTGCCTCATATTGAATTTGCTTATAATCGTTCATTGCATTCTACTACTAAGATGTGCCCTTTTGAAGTTGTGTATGGTTTCCTACCTTGTGCACCTATTGATTTGTTGTCTCTTCCATCTTCGGAGAAGGTTAATTTTGATGCTAAAGAACGTGCTGAATTGATTTTAAATATGCATGAGTTAACTAAGGAAAACATTGAGCGTATGAATGCTAAATATAAACTTGCTGGAGATAAGGGTAGAAAACTTGTTGTGTTTGCACCTGGAGATCTTGTTTGGTTACATTTGCGTAAGGATAGATTTCCTGATTTGCGCAAATCAAAGCTAATGCCACGTGCTGATGGTCCCTTTAAGGTGTTGGAGAAAATAAATGATAATACATATAAACTTGAGCTGCCTGCAGATATTGGGGTTAGTCCCACTTTTAACATTGCAGATTTGAAGCGTTATTTGGGTGAGGAAGATGAACTTCCATCGAGGACGACTTCATTTCAAGAAGGGGAGGATGATGAGGACATCAATACCATTGTTACACCCACTGTCGTGGTTCTAAGTCTGACAGTAGAATGGGGGGTAGGTATGGAGAGGCAAGATCCTAGCTATGGAGTCGTTGTACACACGAGTATTTAGCGAGTTCATGCCCTTCTCGGAGGAAGTAACAGCCCTACGTCTCGGAGCCCAGAGGCGGTCGACTGGGTTCTGTGTATATGAGTTACAGGGGTGCGAACCCTTTACACTGAGGAGGGGGTGGCTTATATAGAGTCCGCCGGACCCCTCCGACCCTCAGTTATGCAGGGTTTAAAGTACATTAAGATAGGGGGTTACTGGTAACGCCCTCGTAAAGTGCCATGAAGACTATTAAAGCTACTTAATGACAGACCATTGCGCGTTGAGTGGTTTTAGGTCTCCTGGCCGTCGAGTGGTTGGCTTCATGGTCGAGTGGCTATCTTCATCGTCGAGTGAAGTCCCTCTTGGTCGAGTGAAGTCCCTCTTGGTCGACTGGAAGGTAGCTTCTTCTAAGGATGTCATTGGGTAGGGTATCCCAGATAGGTCCATGACCCTACCCTAGGTACATAACCTCATCATTAGCCCCCGAATGGATCGAGGTTCGAGTGAGGAAGGAGTTGATGATTTTCTCCGACCTATTTCCCGTGCTTTGATCATGTCGTATCCTGGATCAGCGATTCTTCTTTTCAGCGTTGGCATCAACTTTTCTTTTAGTTGCCTTGATCCATTCCTTTTTTCTGCCGAGTGAACTTTTGAACTTTAGTGAACTTCCGAGCGACGGATCGTAGGAAAGATATCGTCTGACAGATTGATCTGCCGTTAGCGGATTTTGTGGGATCCGAATTTTTGGGAAGCGCGCGAAACGGGGTGGACCGCGGTACTCGGATGGGATAAGGCGTGGACGCCTCGATTTCTGTTCCGCCTTTTTCGCCACGTATCGTGCGTGCGCGACTGTTTCGGGATGTGACAGGACCGCCCGGACCCACTCGTCAGCCACTCGGAAGCGCCCTTATATAAAGCGCCGGGCGAGGGTTTTTGAACAGTGCCTTCCCATTCTTCTTTCCGCCCTCTTTGCCTCCGCCCGCTGCGCCTGCTCTCGCCTCCGCCTATCCACTCCTTGCGTGCTTCGCCGGCGACAATGGTGAAGGAGAAGACGGCGGCCTTAGAGCGTGCGAAGAAGGCGACGGCGGGGAAAGCGAAGGGGAGACCGTCCAGTCGGGGCGGATCTTCGTCAAGGTCCCTCCTGCCGAAAGGTTGGGTCCAAGGGGATTGGATCTGCTCGACCATCACCGAGACAGATCTCAATGACCTGGCCAACAAGGGTCTGATCCCCCACGGGTCAGCAAGGCTTCCGGGGACCGAGTGTCAACCGCAGCCGCAGGAGGGTGAGTGCGTTCTCCTAGCCACTCATGTAGACCGTGGCTTTTCTCTGCCGCCAAGTGTTTTCTTCCGAGGGTTTCTGAATTTCTTTGGGGCGCAACTCCACCATTTCACCCCCAATTCCATCGCCTACCTTGCTGCTTTTGTGTCCATGTGCGAGAACTTCCTGGGTTGTCGACCACACTGGGGTCTCTTTAAGCACATATTCACCTGTCGCTCACAGACAGTGAAAAAGGCGAGTCCGGACGATGAGAGGACTAAGGTTATCCAGATGTGTGGTGGTCTTGGGATTCAGATGAGGAATAAGAGTACTTTCCCGGCCATGACCCTTCCTGAGTCGGTCAGAGGGTGGCAGTCGACTTGGTTCTACTGCCAAGACGAGTCGACGCCGGGGCAGTCGACTGGTCTCCCTCCGTTCTCCATGGACCGAGTGGACAAACCCTCTTCTCTGAAGGTGCTTCCTGAGGAGAAAGCTCAGGTGAAAATGTTGATGGAGCGCGTAGTCCAACTTGTTAGGGATGGAGTGACGGGTATGGATCTTCTGGAGGTCTTCCTCAGACGGCGCATCCAACCGCTTCAGTACCGAGGCCACCCGATGTGGCTGTACTGTGGTACCAAAGAGACCACTCGGGTCCATCCAGAAGCGGTCAACGACGCCACACTAGAGAGGTGGGTGGCAGCCATCACAGGGAATAAGGACAACCCTCGAGGGGCTAGGAGGATCCCACCACTCGACTGTACCTATACACTGGACACGGTATGACCACTTATCTCCAATTGTAATCTTGTCGTATTCATTCTGCTTTGCTGCGAATTGGTCGATTGATCTTTGTTTTGTTGTCTGATAGGCCACCGCCGAGTTATACTCGATGCCCAATGGAGCGCAGACGCCGACTGAAGAGGAGGAAGGAAGTGGGGGCGAAAGCCCGGAGGAGTGGGATTTGGATGCTGACGACGATGATGAGGGTGATGACTCTGATGAGGAGGAAGAGGAGGAGGAGGAGGAGGAGGAAGTTGTACCTCCTCGCTCGGAAAGACGCTCGAAGCTTGTCCATGATCCCGCGGTCGAGCGCGGTAAGGGGGTCGCAACCATCACGCAGTCGTCCAAGCGCCCTTGGACTACTTCTCCGGCGCCGACTGAGAAAGCTCCGAAGCAGTCTCGAGTGGCTCCGTCGAAGTCGGCGAAGGTCTTGCCGAAGATGAAGATGGTGATCCCCACTATCTCAGGGTAATGGTGTAGCTTGAATTTGTCTATTCCTCATGAACTTATTCCTGGTCGACTCATGAGCTAATCGACTGTCTTCTGAAACTGCAGTGCTGCTACTTCTGATACCTCGACCAGAGCTGAAGATCAGGAGATGGAGGATGCTGTTACTTCGAAACCTGGTATGACTCTTGTAGTTCCATCTTCAGTCGATTGGCTTCTTGTCTCTAATTTTGATTCTTTTTCTGTAGCTTCGTCTAATGTCGTTATCGACCTTCCCGACGACGACGACGAGGAACCACCAAGGCAGAGGAGGAGCAAGAAAGCGTCTGCTGGCAAGGCGACTCAGGACGTGCCAGCACCCGAGACATTGGTCGTGGAGGGAGACAATGTCACTCGGCCTACCGTAACCTTTGCGGTGCCGTTGACGAGTGCTCGTCCTTCATCATCGAGTGCTGCTCAACCTTCACTTTTCTCAACCTACCATGTTCCAGGACCAGGCTAATGCTGCTAAAGAAGCAATACGCCAAGCAGGGGTCATGATGGATCAAGTGAAGGCAATACGAGAAGCCAGTCAGGCAGCCTATGATGCCAGTTCAGCTCTTCAGAGTAATGTTCAGGTCAGTCGGTCACTGCCTGTTATGTTAGGATATGTCAGGACCCCGACTCGATGCCACATCGATCTAGCATGTAACACCTCATATCGCTTTGCGGCCTCACGCACGGTATCCCCACGGGTGTCGCCTTACCTTTGCCCGGGACCGTTTGCGCATTTTGGCACACGTATATGATGGTGTCGCTAGCATCCATATGATAAAGAGCCCGGGCTGACATGGCTAGTCGTAAACCCAAAGTGGCACTAACTTACAGGGACAGGCATCCATGACCCAGCATCGAACGTGTCGGTCATCAGCGAGTGAATCCAGGCTGTAGCACTGGGCTAACAGGTCTCCGATGAACCGGGCTGTAGCGGGCTAGCAGGACTCCGGTATTCATCGCGTGACATTTCCCCGAAGGGACAGACACAGGATTGAAGAAGGACACATGCCGGCCTGCCTACGTGTTCCGGAGCAGTAGCAAGCTACCAGGGCTCAGTGGAAGCACTAGGAGACATTTCCCGGTAAGAGAGGCTACTAAGAATAAACAACTAGATAGTCAGATCCCACACATAGCAATACACATTACACGTACGCATAACATGCAAGTATGTGCTGTACAACATGGCATCACAGCATAACTCAACAACTCATATAGATAAAGGCTCAGAAGAGCCGTCATAGCATATATTGCAAACAGGGGTCACAAGACCCATCATACAGAGCATACAAGCAACAAGCGGAAGCATTACATGTCTGGGTACAGACATCTACAAAAGAAAAAGGCTGAAGAGCCTGACTATCTACAACATCCGATCAAGATCGTAGCTGAGGTACTAGCTACTAGTCGAAGTCCACGAGAACACTAGTAAGACCGAAGTCTCCGCTGCAAAAACATAAATAAAGCAACATGAGTACAAAGGTACTCAGCAAGACTTACATCAGATCCTATCGTACATGCATTGGTATCAAGAGGGTAATGTGGGGTTTAGTTGCAGCAAGCCAGCTTTGACTCTGTGGCTATCCTGTTCTACGACTACCAGAAACTCTGGAGGTGAAACAACGAACACGAGTCCACTAATCACCACACAATACACTACTATGGATTCATCCCCGTCTCCCTACGAGAAGGCCATCCATAGCACTCACACCTGTCTTGAGCATTTTATAGTATCCACTTCAAGTTGTCTATGTACCATGTAAGCATCCAAGAAGTCCATAACCGCGGACCCGGCTATTCGAATAGATCATGTTAACCCTGCAGGGGTGTACTTCTTCACACACGCTCTCGCCACTTACCGCCATGTACACGTCATGTATCTCGGCAACCTTCAAGCGGAAGCCTGGCGAGGGTGTCGGCCACGACCTGACTAACCACACAAGACTCTAGTCCAGGTTTATCGCCTATTCGGGTTCCATCCGCAAGGAGATCCGGCCGGGGTGTCGCTTACGGCCCCAAACGATGTGTACAGGGTTCCCGAGCCCACCAACCGGGTGCCACTCGGTACACCGGGCCACGTGTGCCTAGTCTGTCCCAAGCCCACCCTGCCGGGTGCCACTTGGTAGAAAAATAGCACTACCTACAAACACCAGAAACTAGTTGCGACTCCTGGACAGAGATCAAGTTGGTTCATAAGTCGAGAGGGCTTGGAGCACCCGGAGCCCAATGTGTGGTAGTATCGAGTCATTGGACAACATACACAGAACTCAAGGCTTAAGGACGGTTCCAGTGAGACAACCCACCATGTACTCCTACATGGCCTCTCACCGCTACCTTTACCAAGTCGTGTTCACACACTTCACTCTCAGCATCAGAACATATCGTGACACTCCAATTCATTCCCAATGAACCAGACCTGACACACTCTAAGCAATAGCAGGCATATCATGGTAGGAACACATCAGTGGCTTCAATCAACTCCTACACATGCTAGTGGGTTTCAACTATTTACTGTGGCAATGACAGGTCATGCAGAGGAATGGGTTCAACTACCGCAGCACAAAGTAGCACATGAATCGTTGTTGTCCTAATGCAATAACTGAGAGTAGGAGCGAGAGAGTAGGGTTTTATCGAAATGAACAAGGGGGGTTGCTTGCCTGGTAAATCAACAAGGGAGGCACTGCTTCACAGACAGGTACTCTGGAACGTCTCCGGAGCAGGACCTATCGAGAAGGAACGGTGCCGGCAATCAATACACAATCATATGCAACAATATGATGCATGAACATGGCATGTAGATGTGATGCTGCTGAGCTAATGCAACTAGTGTTCAATTGGTTTGAAGTCCATTTGAACCAAAGGTTCAAATGCATTTCTAAATTAGGTCTCTTATATATGCCATAATGTGTTTTCTCATATTCAGCATGTATAGGTTGGTTTGTCATGCATGAAACTAGTACAGATGGAAAGATTGCATTTTTCTGATAATTTTTCATATATAAATTATTTCAATCTGAGCTACGGTTGAATTTCTATGAATTTTTGAAGATTAAATCATTTTCTGGATTTTCTGAATTATTTTAATTCCAGAAAATGTATAATTGCGTCAGCATGACGTCATCATTGCATCAGCGGTCAACGCGGCTGTCCAGGTCAAACCTGACGTGTGGGACCCACACGTCAGTGACACTGGGGTTAACAGGGTTAATTAAAAGGTTAGGGGGGGTCGGGCCCACTGGTCAGCGTCAGGGGGGGGGTTAGTTAACGGTGATTAGCACTAAGCTAATCACCTGACGGGCCGGCCCCACCTGGCAGGGCTCAGGCGACGGGGGCTCGTCGCCGGCGACCTCTGGACGCGGCGGAGTCCGCGCCACAGGCCACGGGGACGGCGTCTGAGAGCACCGGGGCGTAGCCCGGGCTCTCGCGCATCTGGTAGGGTAGGTGGAAGCAGCGGGGGAGGCCGGAGCTCGCCGGAGCGAAGCTCGGGGCGGCGGCCGGAGTTCGGGCGCGAGCGGGATCGGGCTGCGGGGCACGGGGAGGCCACCTGAGGGGCTCGGCGGCACCCTCGTGGCACCAGGAGCGCGAAGGGAGGCTTGGTTTGGGCGGAGGCGGGCCGAGACGGCGACGGCGACAAGGACGGCGGCGGGAGGCTTCGGCCGTGGTGGGAAGCGGCGCTACGGCACGGGAACGGGAGGGAGAAGAGAGGGGAACGGTGGAGGAGCTCACCGCGGATCCAGCGAGCGCGAGGACGAGGTCGGGGATGCCCGGAAGCTCCCGAATCGACGGCGAGTACCCACGGCGGCCGGAGGCGAGGATGGCGACGGCGATGGCTCCACGGGATGCCCCGTCTTGCTTGGCTCGACGAGGAGGTAGAGGGGGTCGCGGCGGAGCTCGGGGGCTCTACGGAGGGGCGAGGGGACGGCGGGGAGCGCGTCGGTGGCGAGCTGCGGCGGCGGCAGTGCTTCGGGTGAGAGGGAGAGAGAGCAGGGGGAGAGGAGGAGGGCGAGGGAGAGTGAGAGCGGTGCGGGGCAGCTGCGTGGCTTCGTCCGGGGCATCGAGGGCGAGAGAAGGAAGCAGGAGGTGGCCAGCAGGGGGGGAGGTGGCGCGCGCGCGTGCCGGCGAGCGTCGGGCACACGCCCTCGTCCTTCTGTCCGAGGAGGGAGACGACAGAAGGCAGCGGGGGTGGGCTGGGCCGCCAGCTGGAGATGGGCCAGGTAAGTGGCCCAGGTAAGTTTCTCTCCCCTTTTCTGTTTTCTTTTCTAATTTTCTGACATTTGTTTGATTTAATAAATATATTAAATCATTTAATTTTATTATGCCAATTTTTGTAGGGGCTAATGGTATTATTCCAGAGCTCTTTTATAATTGGCATAATTTTTGGACCATATTTCATATATATAGAAATATATTTCCAATGCAGATATTTATCGAATTAATCCAAATGGCCAAATAAATGTCCATGAGCTCCTAAAAATATTGTTTTGATTTTTATCTCTGTCCAATATTTTCAGAGGGCAACATGAGCATTTTCTTGGACCCTTTTGGAGAAATTTTTATTTGGGTCATTTAAAAAAAATGATTCTGAGGTTTCCACCAATACTCATTTCAAATTTAAATGAAATTTAAATATGATGCACAAATAGCTAGCTAGTCTAAGTCATACCAGACTAGGGATGTGACAGGATATGATATCTGAAAGCTCTTCTTTCCAAAATTCCTAGAGTTTGTCCTACACCCGCTGGGTGTGCCGATTGAAATTCCGGGTTAGTGGGGGCACGCTGAGTGCACCCACTGGGTGTAGTCCCCAAGGCTATGGTCGACTGCTGGCAGTCGACTATAGTCTTTATGTCTTAAGTTTTTCCCTTACTCGACTAGGTCGAATAGATTCATAAACCGGTGGGGGCACGCTGAGTGCACCCACTGGGTGTAGTCCCCGAGACTGTGGTCGACTGCTGGCAGTCGACTATAGTCTGAAGAACACCTCCCGTTATTTTTGTTATTGGTCGACTGGTCGACTCTAACTGATGAAACTAGTGGGGGCACGCTGAGTGCACCCACTGGGTGTAGTCCCCGAGACTGTGGTCGAATGTTTGTATCCGGCCATAGTCTTAGAAATGCTATGATTTTTCCTTAGTCACTCGGAAGTGAATTGTCTTTGACATCTGTCGATTGGTTCTTCGCAGAAATCCTGCGACCTTGCGGCTCGTTATACTGAGATGGAGAACAAACTTATCCAGCTCAAGCTTGATCTGAAACTGACCCAAGAGAACCTAACGAAGGCGAAGGAGGAGGCTAAAGGTATGTTTGGTGAGGCCTCCGACGACTGCTTTTGCCTCTCGTTTGTTTCAGAGTCTGATCTCACTTTGCAGACAAAGTGAGGGATGCCCTAAAGAAGAAAGACCTTGACTTGGCTGGATTGCAGAGAGCGGCTTTAGAGAAGACCAAGCTCGCAGATGAAAAGTTGGCTTCAGTTACCAAGCTTGAAGAAGAAAACACCAATCTGAAGGCTGCTCTTGATGCTGCCAACGAGGAGGTCAGTCGACTGAGAAGTGACAAGGTTGCCCTGAATGACAAGGCCAGCGAGTTGGAGGGAAAGAAGAACGATCTGGAGGCTTATCTGGGTGGACTCGCCAAGAAGCTATTCCTCATGCTTGAAGGTAATCCTTTGTAACAAACAGGCGTTTCAATTGCGATCTCGGACTGTTGTCTTGAATCGGTGGTTGTGCTTGCAGAATTTTGCCAGAACTTTGAAGAGGAGACTGGTCGACTGGAAATAAACCTGGATCCCATCAACTCTCCCGTGAAAGATGAAGTCGCCATGAATGTGCTCCGGCTTGAATCTCGCGTTGCTGCCGTCGTCGACTATCTTGCAAGGCTGAAGGTCACAACTTCTCGCATCGACACAACACTCTGGCCAAGAGAGACGCTCCAGAACGACCTCGAGTCTCTGATGACTCGACTGAACGAGGTCCCAAGTCGAGTGCAGGAGTGGAAGAAGTCCTCGGCCAGGTGTTGTGCGGATGTTGCTCTGTCTCTGGTCCGCGTTCATTGCAAGGATGCGCGAGAGGACAAGCTGGTTGCCCTTAGGGTGGCTAACACCAAGAAGCACGATTTCCGATCCTTCATGGAGACCTTCATCACCGCCGCCACTCGAATTGCAGATGGAATCGACCTGGACGAGTTTGTTGCGCCTTCCAGCCCTCCACAGGAGGGGTAAAAAACTTCTGAGCTTGATACTTTAAATTTGCCTCGGTATGCCGAGTGAGTTTTGTAACCGATAAACCTTAACAGGCCTAGCGCCTGAGCACTTTCGGTTCCGTTAGGTGTTATCCGAACTTGGATTCAACGTTTAATATGTTTGCATTTGGTTTGAGGTGTCTTTTGCAGGTTAAAGCGAGGCGCTCATTGCAATCGACTTGTTCTCCAACATACTTAGGCGAGCACTGGGCTGCAGCTAAGCCCCCGAGTGGGAGGTCTGCTCTCCACTCGGTAGGATTTCAGATACTTAGGCGAGCACTAGGCTGTAGCTAAGCCCCCGAGTGGGAGGTCTGCTCTCCACTCGGTAGGATTTCCAAAAACTTAGGTGAGCACTGGGCTGCAGCTAAGCCCCCGAGTGGGAGGTCTGCTCTCCACTCGGTAGGATTTGTATTGGTGGCGTAGCTTGGAAGGAGTGGGTAGCAGTCGACCTGCACCTCGTCTTCCTTGTAGAGCGCATGTTGTATTTGTGGCGTAGCTCAGAAGGAGAGGGTATCAGTCGACCTGCACCTCGTCCCCCTTGCAGAGCGCATGTTGTATTTGTGGCGTAGCTCGGAAGGAGAGGGTAGCAGTCGACCTGCACCTCGTCCTCCTTGCAGAGCGCACGTTGTATTTGTACTTAGGCGAGCGCAATGCTGCAGCTAAGCCTCCGAGTGGAAGGCTGGCTTACCACTCGGTAGGATTTTGTTTAACTTAGGCAAGCACTAGGCTGCAGCTAAGCCTCCGAGTGGAAGGCTGGCTTACCACTCGGTAGGATTTTATTTAACTTAGGCGAGTACTTGGACTACAGCTAAGCCCCCGAGTGGAAGGCTGGCTTACCACTCGGTAGGATTTTGTTTATCTTAGGCGAAACGGATTTCGCAGCTAAGCCTTCGTGTGGGAGACTGGCTCACCACTCGGTTAGGATTTTTTTTACAAAATTAGGCGAATCAGATTTGCAACCGAGCCACCCACTGGGGGATTGTTTTGTGTGGACAAAAGAAATAAGAAAAGAAATAAAGCTCTTGTCTTTGATAAATAAACTACATAAGTACTTTTATTACAACTCATCCGAGTGAATACTTAAGTGTAAAAGGGGCGGAGAAGCTCCGCGTTCCAAGCTCGGGGCTCGTCAATCTGATGCTCGACATTGTAAAGACGATATGCTCCATTGTGGAGAACCTTGGTGATGATGAGGGGACCTTCCCAAGAAGGAGCAATCTTGTGTGGTTTCTGCTGATCCACTCGGAGAACTAAATCTCCTTCCTGGAAGGCTCGACTCTCCACGTTTTTGGCGTGGAAGTGACGCAAGTCTTGTTGGTAAATGGTCGATCTGATCAGAGCCATCTCCCTTTCTTCCTCTAAAAGGTCGACTGCATCCTGCCGCGCTTGTTCTGCTTCAGCTTCGGTGTAGAGCTCGACCCGGGGAGCATTGTGGAGGAGGTCACTCGGCAAGACTGCTTCAGCTCCGTAGACTAAGAAGAATGGAGTTCTTCCAGTCGACCGATTGTTCATGGTCCTTAACCCCCAAAGCACCGAGGGAAGTTCGTCGACCCATGCACCAGCCGCATGCTTGAGATCGCGCATCAAACGGGGTTTCAACCCTTTGAGAATCAAGCCATTGGCTCGTTCTGTCTGTCCATTCGACTGTGGATGGGCGACTGAAGCATAGTCGACTCGTGTGCCTTGAGACGTGCAGAAAGCTCTGAATTCTTAGGAATCGAAGTTTGACCCGTTGCCCGTGATGATGCTGTGAGGGACTCCATATCTGAATATCAATTCTCTGATGAAGCTGACAGCAGTACCGACATCGAGGTTCTTGATGGGTTTGGCCTCAATCCACTTGGTGAACTTGTCGACTGCTACCAGCACATGGGTGAAACCGCTTCTACCTGTTCTCAAAGGACCAACCATATCCAACCCCCATACTGCAAAGGGCCAGACGAGTGGTATGGTCTTCAAAGCTGACGCGGGCTTGTGTGACATATTGGAGTAAAATTGACATCCCTCGCACTTGTCGACTATCTCCTTTGCCATTTCATTCGCTCTTGGCCAATAAAATCCGGCTCGGTATGCTTTGGCCACGATGGTCCGAGAGGACGCATGATGGCCACAGGTCCCCGAGTGGATGTCATCAAGGATTATTCGACCTTCCTCCGGCATTATGCATTTCTGACCAACTCCAGTCGCGCTTTCTCTGTACAGCTGTCCCCTTATCACGGTAAAGGCCTTAGATCGGCGGACGATCTGTCGAGCCTCTTCTTCGTCCTCCGGGAGTTCTTTCCTCAATATATACGCGATATGCGGTACTGTCCAATCGGGAGTGGTCACTAAAACTTCCATGATCAGGTCGACCACTGCTGGGACTTCAACCTCAGTCGGATCCGTAACACTCTTAGATTGCGGAGCTTCGTCGGTAAAAGGATCTTCTACGACTGACGGAGTGTGGATATGCTCCAAGAACACATCACTGGGGATGGCTTCTCTCTTGGATCCTATCTTCTCTAAATCGTCAGCTGCTTGATTTTTCAGTCGGGGTATGTGGTGGAGCTCTAACCCTTCGAACTTCTTTTCGAGCTTCCTCACTGCATTGCAGTATCTAGTCATGGCTGGGCTTCTAATGTCCCACTCCTTCATCACCTGATTGACCACCAAATCTAAGTCGCCATAGACCATAAGGCGACGGACGCCGAGTGAAATGGCCATGCGCAACCCATACAAGAGTGCTTCATATTCTGCTTCATTGTTGGAGGAATCGAAGTGGATTTGGAGCACATATCTGAATTTATCTCCTCGGGGGGAAACCAAAACAACCCCAGCACCAGAACCATTTAACATCTTAGAGCCATCAAAGAACATGGTCCAATGCTTCGAGTGAACTTCAGTCGGTTGCTGTTGCTCAATCCACTCGGCAAGGAAATCTGCTATAGCCTGGGACTTAATGGCTTTCTTTGCCTCGAATTTGATATCAAGGGGAAGGAGTTCAATCGCCCATTTAGCCACTCGACCAGTTGCATCTCTGTTGTGCAGAATCTCTGACAATGGTGCGTCGCTGACGATTGTAATGTCATGATCAGAGAAATAATGAGAAACCTTCTTCATGGTCATGTAGATCCCATATACGAGCTTCTGATAATGGGGATATCTTTGCTTCGATGGGGTCAAAACTTCAGAGAGATAATACACTGGGCGCTGAACTTTGAAGGCTTTCCCTTCTTCTTCCCGCTCGACCGTAAGTACTGTACCGACGACTTGTCCTGTGGCTGCAATATAAAGCAACAGAGGCTCTTTGCTGATTGGAGCAGCAAGCACCGGCTGGGTGGAGAGCAGAGTTTTTAGCTCGGCAAATGCTGCATCAGCTTCTGGAGTCCACTCGAACTTGTCTGCCTTCTTCATCAGTCGGTAAAGGGGCAATGCTTTTTCACCGAGGCGAGAGATGAATCGACTTAGCGCGGCCAAGCATCCAGTAAGCTTCTGGACGTCGTGCACACGCACAGGGCGTTTCATTCGGAGTACGGTGCCAACTTTTTCTGGGTTAGCATTGATTCCTCGTTCTGAAACGAGAAAACCGAGTAACTTTCCGCCAGGTACTC
>NW_025230723.1:0-13178 GCF_018294505.1 Triticum aestivum
AGAATTGTTTCGATCTACTTGTCACGGACGTGATGCCTATATACATGATCATGCCTAGATATTCTCATAATTATGCACAATTCTATCAATTGCTCAACAGTAATTTGTTCACCCACTGTAGAATACTTATGCTCTTGAGAGAAGCCACTAGTGAAACCTATGGCCCCCGGTGAAAGTGCAACTATTCCTAGGTGGTTTTGGTAATTCATAACAACATATAGCTCATTGAGCTAATGCTATTCCAAGATGACTATTTCAGGAAAGCTCAATGATTGGCATGGCATGGATGTGAAAGTGGAACCCTCAAAATGCTAAGGACAAAGGATTGGCTCAAGCTCAAAAGCTCAAGACTCTTCATTTTATATTTTAGTGATCCAAGATCACATTGAGTCTTTAGGAAAAGCCAATACTATCAAGGAGGGATGAGGTGTTGCTTAATGAGCCTCTTGCTTCATGTGCTTAGTGATATGCTCCAAAATCCTCAGCTACTTTCCCATATCCACATATGACCTAAACCCTAAGCCAAACTCGGTCCTACCGATTCTTTCTATCCGACGCCACCGAGTTTCACTTTTCATAAGCCACTGCCAAACCCTAGCAATTCGGTTCTACCGATAGGGATCTCGGTCTCACCGAGATGGGATTGCAAACTCTCTGTTTTCCTTTCATAACTTTTCGGTCTCATCGAAAGAGCGAATCGGTCCCACCGAGATTGCAATGTAAACTCTTTGTTTCCCTTTTGTAACTTTTTGGTCTCACCGAAAGAGCAAATCGGTCCCACCGAGTTTGCCTGACCAACTCTCTGGTTAGCTTATTACCAAACTCGGTCTCACCGAGTTTGTGTAATCGGTCTCACCGAGATTACGTTATGCCCAAACCCTAACCATATCGGTCCTACCGAGTTGCATGTCAGTCCCACCGAAAATCTCTAACGGTCACTAGGTTTACCTTTTCGGTCCGACCGAGTTTGTTGATTCGGTTCCACCGAGATTGGAAAACTGTGTGTAACAGTTGGATTTTCTGTGGAGGCTATATATACCCCTCCATCTCCTCTTCATTCATGGAGAGAGCCATCAGAACACATACACAATTCCAACTCATATGTTCTAAGAGAGAACCACCTACTCATGTGTTGAGACCAAGATATTCCATTCCTACCATATGAATCTTGATCTCTAGCCTTCCCCAAGTTGCTTTCCACGAAATCCAAATCCTATGAGAGAGAGTTGAGTGTTGGGGAGACTATCATTTGAAGCACAAGAGCAAGGAGTTCATCATCAACACACCATTTGTTACTTCTTGGAGAGTGGTGTCTCCTAGATTGGCTAGGTGTCACTTGGGAGCCTCCGACAAGATTGTGGAGTTGAACCAAGGAGTTTGTAAGGGCAAGGAGATCGCCTACTTCGTGAAGATCTACCGCTAGTTAGGCAAGTCCTTCGTGGGCGATGGCCATGGTGGGATAGACAAGGTTGCTTCTTCGTGGACCCTTCGTGGGTGGAGCCCTCCGTGGACTCGCGCAACCATTACCCTTCGTGGGTGGAGCCCTCCGTGGACTCGCGCAACCGTTACCCTTCGTGGGTTGAAGTCTCCATCAACGTGGATATAGGATAGCACCACCTAACCGAACCATGGGAAAAACATCCGTGTCTCCAATTGCGTTTGAATTCTCCAAACCCTTCCCTTTACATTCTTGCAAGTTGCATGCTTTACTTTCCGCTGCCAATATACTCTTTGCATGCTTGCTTGAATTGTGTGATGATTGCTTGACTTGTCCTACAATAGCTAAAAACTGCCAAGAACTAAAATTAGGAAAAGGTTAAGTTTTTATTTGGTCAAGTAGTCTAATCACCCCCCTCTAGACATACTTTTGATCCTACACCCGGGTCTATTCTCATCATATCAATCTCCATCACTTTTATATTGTTTTGCTATTTACTTTGCCTTTACTTTTTACTTTGCATCTTTATATCAAAAATACCAAAAATATTCTATCTATCAGATCTCACTCTCGTAAGTGACCGTGAAGGGCTTGACAACCCCTAATCGCGTTGGTTGCGAGTAGCTATCGCTTTGTGCAGGTACGAGGGACTTGAGAGTGGGCTCCTACTGGATTGATATCTTGGTTCTCAAAAACTAAGGGAAATACTTACGCTGCTCTGCTGCATCATCCCTTCCTCTTCGGGGAAAACCAACGCAAGCTCAAGACGTAGCAAAAAACATGCCATTGGAACCGTCCGGGCCAGGTGCTCTATCCGTTGGCGAATCCTTGATTGCAGCCCAAACTTCCTCCTCCATGAAGGGGTTGTCAAGCCCGACTGCAGGCACCTGGGGAAGATGCATCTGCTACCAGTCCAGGGTCCTGCCTTGCTGTGTCCGCGCACCCAGGATTGCAGCAAAATGATCGTCGATCACCGTAGCCTTATCCTCGTGAGCTAGCATGATCTGCCCTGGTGCTGGATTGAGTGAATGAAGTTTTTTCGCCGTCTAGACGTCAGCTTGGCATGGAAAAACTTCGTGTTGGCATCCCCGAGTCGCAGCCCTCGAACCCTAGCTGCTTGTCTTTTTCGTGCCTTCTCTATTGCTGCTAAGCCGAGCTGCCTAATTTTCAGCAGTGTTCTAAGGTGGTGTTCTACATCCGTCAGTAACCGGCTTTCCTGTGCGACGTCCAGCCAAAGGATCACCCCAGTTGCAATATGAAACTGAAGTTTAGTGATACGTCTCCAACGTATCTATAATTTTTTATTGTTCCATGCTATTATATAATCTGTTTTGGATGTTGATGACCCACAAGTATAGGGGATCTATCGTAGTCCTTTCGATAAGTAAGAGTGTCCAACCCAACGAGGAGCAAAAGGAAATGATAAGCAGTTTTCAGCAAGGTATTCTCTGCAAGTACTGAAATAAGTGGTAACAGATAGTTTTGTGATAAGATAAATTGTAACGAGCAACAAGTAACAAAAGTAAATAAAGTGCAGCAAGGTGGCCCAATCCTTTTTGTAGCAAAGGACAAGCCGGAACAAACTCTGATAATAGGAAAAGCGCTCCCGAGGACACATGGGAATATCGTCAAGCTAGTTTTCATCATGTTCATATGATTCGCGTTCGATACTTCGATAATTTGATATGTGGGTGGACCGGTGCTTGGGTGCTGTTCTTAGTTGAGGTTGCCATGTGCTTTTATGGTTGGATGCATAAAATCTCAATGCGAAAGAACATCACTTTATATTGCCCCTTGTGATATGAACCTTTAGTATGCAGTCCGTCACTTTTATTACTTCCACATCACAAGATCGTATAAAGCTTATTTCTCCCACACCAATCAATCATACATGTTTAGAGCAATTTTTATTGCTTTGCACCGATGACAACTTACTTGAAGGATCTTACTCAATCCATAGGTAGATATGGTGGACTCTCATGGCAAAACTGGTTTAGGGATTTTGGAAGCACAAGTAGTATTTCTACTTAGTGCTGAGAATTTGGCTAGCATGAGGGGGAAAGGCAGGCTCAACAAGTTAGAGGATCCATGACAACATACTTTATCTCAGATATAATAAAGACATAACTCATTACGTTGTCTTCCTTGTCCAACATCAACTCTTTAGCATGTCATATTTTATTGAGTGCTCCCAATCATAAAAGATGTCAATGATAATATATCTATACGTGAAAACCTCTCTTTCCGTATTACTTCATATTAATTGCAACAATGACCAAAGCTATGTCTGCCAATTCCCAACAACTTTTAATCATCATACTCTTTCTATGTGAAGTCATTACTCTCAATAAGATCAATATTAACTCTTTGTTTCTTTTTATTCTTTTTCTCTTTTCTTTTATTCACCCAAGATCATGGCAAAATAATCAAGCCCTTAACTCAACACTAATCTTTATTATATATACCTCACGGACTCGATTACAAAGAGAGATCATAAAGCAAAACTCAAAGCTAGATCATGCCATAAACTTTATTCTACTAGATCAAGATACTACTAATAGGATCGAACTAAGAAAAACGGTAAAGATAGGAGTTGTGATGGTGATACGATACCGGGGAACCTCCCCAAGCTTGGAAGTTGCCAAGGGGAGTGCCCATACCCATGTGATTATATCTCCTTCTTTGTTGGTGAAGAAGGTGGAGGTAACAGATAACCGCACATCGAGCGTAAGAGGTCCTCCAGCTTGCGAATAATGCCCTTGAGTGCGACAATATGCTCCTTCAACAAAATATTTTCTTGTGTGAGATACTTGTTTTGTATACGAGCTAACTCAATCATCTTGAAAGCTTCAATCTCAGTTGGGGTAAGAAGGTTATGATCAATTTGAAGGATGCCTTTTGCTGCTGGAGCTTGATCCTCCGTGGCCTTCTTGGTCCTTTCATCCTTGTTGACCCTCGTGGGTTCTTCCCTCTTCAGATCTATCTTCATTAGCCAAGCATCGTTGTCACCATTGTTGGAGGAGGGAGATGACATGATGCCTAGCCTGGAAAACCCTAACAGAAAACAGCTCGAAACAAGAACAAAGGAGGTTTGCGTGATATGGGAGTCAAAACCTTCGGGAGGTTATATAATGAATTTTTACCGAGAAAAATACGTATCGTGCAAGAAAACGGAGTCTGAAGGGCACACGAGGTGCTCACTAGGTAGGGGGGCGCGCCCAGGGGGGTAGGGCGCGCCCACCACCCTCGTGGGACCCTCGTGTCCTTCCCGGATTGCTACTTATTTTTCTATTTTTCTAAATATTCCAAAACGGAGAAATATTGCCTTAAAAATTGTTTTGGAGTCGGTTTACTTACGTACCACATACCTATTCCTTTTGGAGTCTGAAATGTTCCGAAAAGTGTCCCTTATGTATTCCTCCGGGGTTACGGTTTCAATAATATTGGTTTCAACATTTATGGGATTACCTGAGATATAATGTTTAATTCTTTGACCGTTTACCACCTTTGGATTTGTGCCTTCAAAGTTGTTGATCTTTATTGCGCCAGAATGATAGACCTCTTCGATAACATAGGGGCCTTCCCATTTAGAGAGAAGTTTGCTTGCAAAAAATCTTAAACAAGAGTTGTATAGCAATACATAATCACCTACATTAAACTCACGCTTTTGTATCCTTTTGTCATGCCATCTTTTAACTTTTTCTTTAAACAACTTGGCATTTTCATAAGCTTGGGTTCTCCACTCATCAAGTGAGCTAATATAAAATAACCTCTTCTCACCGGCAAGTTTAAAATCATAGTTGAGCTCTTTAATAGCCCAATATGCCTTATGTTCTAGTTCGAGAGGTAAGTGACATGCTTTTCCATAAACCATTTTATACGGAGACATACCCGTAGGATTTTTGTATGCAGTTCTATAA
Source organism: Triticum aestivum (assembly GCF_018294505.1). NCBI lineage: Eukaryota > Viridiplantae > Streptophyta > Magnoliopsida > Poales > Poaceae > Triticum > Triticum aestivum. Next base: position 5,359 of record NW_025230723.1, read on the forward strand.
GCCCATAATGCATCATCAAGTTTCTTAGACCAATTCTTTCTAGACCTATTAACAGTCTTTTGCAAAATTAATTTGAGCTCTCTATTGCTCAACTCTACTTGACCACTAGACTGAGGGTGATAAGGAGATGCAATTCTATGATTAACATCATATTTAGCAAGCATTTTACGGAAAGCACCATGAATAAAGTGTGAACCACCATCAGTCATTAAATATCTAGGGACTCCAAACCTTGGAAAAATAACTTCCTTAAGCATTTTAATAGAAGTGTTGTGATCAACACTACTACTTGGAATAGCTTCTACCCACTTAGTAATGTAATCAACAGCAATTAGAATATGTGTGTATCCATTAGAGGCAGGAAAAGGTCCCATATAATCAAAGCCCCAAACATCAAACGGTTCAATAACAAGTGAATAATTCATAGGCATTTCTTGACGTCTACTAATATTACCAATTCTTTGACATTCATCACAAGACAAGACAAACTTACGGGCATCCTTGAAGAGAGTAGGCCAATAAAAACCAGATTGCAATACCTTATGTGCAGTTCTATCTCCGGTGTGGTGTCCTCCATAAGACTCGGAGTGACACTTGCGTAGGATCTGTTCCTGTTCATGCTCAGGTACACAACGTCTAATAACACCATCTACTCCTTCTTTATAAAGATGTGGGTCATCCCAAAAGTAATGTCTCAAGTCATAGAAAACCTTTTTCTTTTGCTGGTATGTGAAGCTAGGTGGTATAAACTTAGCAACAATATAATTAGCATAATCAACATACCATGGAGTACTACGAGAAGTACTTATAACATTTAATTGTTCATCAGGAAAGCTATCATTAATAGGTAGTGGGTCATCAAGAACATTCTCTAACCTAGACAAGTTGTCTGCAACGGGGTTCTCAGCTCCTTTTCTATCAACAATATGCAAATCAAATTCTTGTAGCAAGAGAACCCATCTAATAAGTCTAGGTTTAGCATCTTTCTTTTCCATGAGGTATTTAATAGCAGCATGATCAGTTTGAATAGTTACTTTAGAATCAATAATATCAGGTCTGAACTTATCACAAGCAAATACAACTGCTAAAAGCTCTTTTTAGTAGTAGCATAATTTCTTTGAGCATTGTCTAGAGTCTTACTAGCATAATGAATAACATTTAATTTCTTATCAACTCTTTGCCCTAGAACAGCACCTACAGCATAATCACTGGCATCACACATAATTTCAAAGGGTAAATTCAAATCAGGTGGCTGAACAATAGGTGCAGAGACTAATGCTTTCTTAAGTATTTCAAATGCTTCTACACAATCATCATCAAAGACAAATGGTATATCTTTTTGCAATAAATTAGTCAGAGGCCGAGAAATTTTTGAGAAGTCCTTAATGAACCTCCTGTAAAATCCAGCGTGACCAAGGAAACTTCTTATACCTTTGATGTCCTTGGGACATGGCATCTTTTCAATAGCATCAACCTTGGCTTTATCAACTTCAATACCTCTTTCAGAAACTTTGTGCCCCAAGACAATACCTTCATTAACCATAAAGTGGCACTTTTCCCAATTCAAGACAAGATTCGTTTCTTCACATCTCTGCAAAACTCGGTCAAGATTGCTCAAGCAATCATCAAAAGAGGAACCATAGACGAAAAAATCGTCCATGAAAATCTCACAAATCTTTTCACAAAAGTCAGAGAATATAGCCATCATGCATCTTTGAAAGGTAGCAGGTGCATTACATAAACCAAAAGGCATACATCTATAAGCAAAAGTACCAAAAGGGCATGTAAAAGTAGTCTTTGATTGATCTCTAGCCGACACAGGTATTTGAGAGAAACCAGAATAACCATCTAGAAAGCAATAGTGTGTATGTTTGCATAATCTTTCTAGCATTTGATCAATAAAAGGTAACGGGTAATGATCTTTCTTAGTAGCTTTATTTAATTTGCGGAAATCAATTACCATCCTATAACATATGATAATTCTGTGTGGAATCAATTCATCTTTATCATTAGGAACAACAGTAATACCTCCCTTCTTAGGGACACAATGGACAGGACTTACCCACTCACTATCAGCAACGTGATAGATTATACCTGCCTCCAGAAGCTTTAGTATTTCTTTTCTTACCACTTCTTTCATTTTAGGATTCAGACGTCGTTGAGGATCACGAACTGGTTTGGCATCTGCTTCCAAATTTATTTTATGTTGACATAGAGTGGGACTAATGCCCTTAAGATCATCAAGAGTATATCCAATAGCAACACGATGCTTCTTCAGAGTTTTCAATAATCTTTCTTCTTCATGCTCTGAAAGGTTAGCACTAATAATAACAGGATATATCTTCTTTTCATCAAGGTAAGCATATTTAAGATTATCAGGAAAAGTTTTAATCTCAAACACGGGATCACTCTTGGGTGGAGGAGGATCCCCTAAAATTTCAACAGGAAAATTATGTTACAGAATAGGTTCCTGTTTAAAGAATACTTCATCTATTTCCCTTCTTTCATTCATGAACATATCATTCTCATGGCCTAGCAAATAGTGTTCTAAAGGATCACTAGGAGGTACGGCAATAGAAGCTAGACCAATAATTTCATCTTTACTAGGTAATTCTTCCTCATGATGTTGTTTACTAAATTTAGAGAAATTAAACTCATGAACCATATCATCCAAGCCAATAGTAACAACATTCTTTGTGCAATCTATGGTACAAAAGCTATCTTGTGGGGAACCAAGAACAAGAAAATCAGCAGGATATTTAGTTTTCCCACACAAGACTTCAACATCTCTAACAATTCCAATTGTTGAAATAGTATCTCTATTGGCAAGTTTAATTGTGACATCAATACCTTCTAACTCAGCAGGTGCAATTTCATTCTTAATTTCTTCGTATAAGTCAATAGGTATTACACTAGCACTAGCACCCATATCACATAAGCCATGATAACAATGATCTCCTATTTTAACAGAAATAACAGGCATGCCTACCACAGGTCTATGTTTATCTTTATCACAAGGTTTAGCAATTCTAGCAGTTTCACCTCCGAACTGAATAACATGCCCATCAATATTATCAGACAAGAGATCTTTAACAATAGCAATATTAGGTTCTACTTTAACTTGCTCAGGAGGTGTATAAGTTCTAATATTGCTTTTACGAACAACAGTTGAAGCTTTAGCATGATCCTTTATTCTAACAGGGAAAGGTGGTTTCTCAATATAAGAAGTAGGAACAATAGGATCATTATAAGTGACAGTCTTTTCTTCAACTTTAATAGGTGCAGCTACTTTTACTTCTATGGGAGGATGATATTTAAATCACTTCTCCTTAGGGAGATCAACATAAGAAGCAAAAGATTCACAGAAAGAAGCTACTATCTCAGAGTCAAGTCCATATTTAGTGCTAAACTTACGGAAAATATCGGTGTCCATAAAAGATTTAACACAATCAAACTTAGGTGTCATACCTGACTCCTTACCTTCGTCGAGGTCCCAATCTTCAGAGTTGCGTTTAATTCTATCCAATAAATTCCATCTGAATTCAATAGTCTTCATCATAAAAGACCCAACACAAGAAGTATCGAGCATGGTGCGATTGTTTTCGGAAAGTCCAGCATAAATTTTTTTAATGATCATTTCTCTTGAGAGCTCATGATTGGGGCATGAATATAACATTGATTTAAGCCTCCCCAAGCTTGAGCGATGCTTTCTCCTTCGTGAGGCCAGAAATTATATATATAATTGCGATCATGATGAACAAGATGCATAGGGTAATACTTTTGATGAAATTCCAACTTCAATCTTTTATAGTCCCATGATTTCATATCATCACATAGCCTATACCATATCAATGCGTCTACCTTCAAAGATAAAGGGAAGACCTTCTTCTTAGCAACATCATCGGGTATACCTGCAAGCTTAAATAGTCCACAAACTTCATCCACATATATTAAGTGCTCATCAGGATGCTTTGTTCCATCTCCTTTAAAAGGGTTAGCTAGCAGTTTTTCCATCATACCCGAAGGAAATTCAAAAGGAGTTTCATTTTCAATAGGTTCAGTAGGTTGAGGAGCAACTCTTTTCTCTACTGGACGGGGTGAAGATACCCCGAACAAGCCCCTCAGAGAATTACTTTCCATAGTAACAAGTGACAGTAAATTTTAGTACACTATATAAATTTTTCCTTACCAAATTCCACCTACCAAAGGCGCTACACTCCCCGGCAACGGCGCCAGAAAAGAGTCTTGATGACCCACAAGTACAGGGGATCTATCGTAGTCCTTTCGACAAGTAAGAGTGTCGAACCCAACGAGGAGCAGAAGGAAATGATAAGCGTTTTTCAGCATGGTATTCTCTGCAAGTACTGAAATAAGTGGTAACAGATAGTTTTGTGATAAGATAAATTGTAACGAGCAACAAGTAACAAAAGTAAATAAATTGCAGCAAGGTGGCCCAATCCTTTTTGTAGCAAAGGACAAGCCGGAACAAACTCTTATAATAGGAAAAGCGCTCCCGAGGACACATGGGAATATCGTCAAGCTAGTTTTCATCACGTTCATATGATTCACGTTTGATACTTTGATAATTTGATATGTGGGTGGACCGGTGCTTGGGTGCTGTTCTTACTTGAATAAGCATCCCACTTATGATTAACCTCTATTGCAAGCATCCGCAACTACAACAAAAGTATTAAGGTAAACCTAACCATAGCATGAAACATGTGGATCCAAATCAGCCCCTTACGAAGCAACGCATAAACTAGGGTTTAAGCTTCTGTCACTCTAGCAACCCATCATCTACTTATTACCTCCCAATGCCTTCCTCTAGGCCCAAATAATGGTGGAGTGTTATGTAGTCGACGTTCACATAACACCACTAGAGGCTAGACAACATACATCTTATCAAAATATCAAACGAATACCAAATTCACATGACTACTAATAGCAAGACTTGTCCCTTGTCCTCAGGAACAAACGTAATTACTCACAAAGCATATTCATGTTCATAATCAGAGGGGTAATAATATGCATATAGGATCTGAACATATGATCTTCCACCAAATAAACCAACTAGCATCAACTACAAGGAGTAATCAACACTACTAGCAAACCTACTGGCACCAATCCCGGACTTTGAGACAAGAATTGGATACAAGAGATGAACTAGGGTTTGGAGATGAGATGGTGCTGGTGAAGATGTTGATGGAGATTGCCCTCTCCCGATGAGAGGAGCATTGGTGATGACGATGGTGATGATTTCCCCCTCCCGGAGGGAAGTATCCCAGGCAGAACAGCTCTGCTGGAGCTCTAGATTGGTTCCGCCAAGGTTCCGCCTCGTGGCGACGGAGTCTCGTCCCGAAAAGTTCCTTCTGATTTTTTTCTCATCGAAAGACTTCATATAGGAGAAGATGGACGTCAGAGAGCCACCAGGGGGGCCACGAGGTACCCTCGTGAGCAGGGTGTGGGCCCCCTGGCCTTCATCTTTGGCGAGGATTTTTATTTACTTATTTTAAGATGTTCCGTGGAGTTTCAGGACTTTTAGAGTTGCGCAGAATAGGTCTCTAATATTTGCTCCTTTTCCAGCCCAGAATTCCAGCTGCCGGCATTCTCCCTCCTTATGTAAGCCTTGTAAAATAAGAGAGAATAGCCATAAGTATTGTGACATAAAGTGAAATAACAGTCCATAATGCAATGAAACAATTCCTTATTTAACACTAACTTAAATTTTGTTTCCCTATTTAACACTGAAAAACTTTTTCTTCCCTATCTAACAACGAATCTAAATTTTATGCCTTTTATAACACTCTCATCCATTTTAAGCATAAATGACACCTAAAAAGACCTTTTTCCCCTCATGTGTTATGTGTGTGTGCGAGGCAGTAACACACACGCAACATCAGTGAGACAGGGCAGTAGCACACACAGCAGCACATACACACACCTGCAAAAAAGCAGCACATACACAAGCAGCAACAGACACGCACACACACACAACACCACACACACGTAGCACACTCACTCACAGGCAACACACACACAGAGACACCCATCAGCACACGTAGCAGCAGGGACGCATGCACACATAGGCACGCAACAACACGCGCACACACACGTGCACGCACGCAGTAGCACACACAGTAGTAGCAAACACACACACGTACACACAAAGTAGCAAAAAAAACACACACACACAGTAGCACACACATGTGCGCACGCACACAGATGCAACAGCACACACATGCGCACACAAACATACTATAAGAGGGCAAAAGGGTCTTTTCAGGTGTTATTTAGGCTCAAAATGGATAGAAGTGTTATAAAAGGCATAAAATTTAGACTCGTTGTTAGATAGGGAAGAAATTATTTGTCAATGTCAAATAGGGCATAAAATTTAGACACAATGTTAAATAAGGAATTCTCTCTAATGCAATAAATATCGATATAAAAGCATGATGCAAAATGGACGTATAAAATATTAATGGGATTTATTTTACACTTTTATATTATTTTTGGGACTAACCTATTAACCAAAGACCCAGTGCAAATTGCTGTTTTTTTGCCTATTTCAGTGTTTCGCAGAAAAGGAATATCGAACGGAGTCCAAGCGGAATGAAACCTTCTGGAGCATGATTTTGGGAACAAACGTGATCCAGAGGACTTGGAGTGGACGTCAAGCAACCAACGAGGTGTCCACGAGGTAGGGGGCGCGCCCTCCCCCCTCGTGGCTCAACCGACCTACTTCTTCCTCCTATATATGTTCACATACCCCGAAAACAAACAGGAGCACCACGAAACCCTATTTCCACCGCCGCAACCTTCTGTACCCAAGAGATCCCATCTTGGGGGCTTTTCCGGAGCTCCGCCGGAGGGGGCATCGATCACGGAGGGCCTCTACATCAACTCCATGGCCCCTCCGATGATGTGTGAGTAGTTTACTTCAGACCTTCGGGTACATAGATAGTAGCTAGATGGCTTCTTCTCTCTCTTTGGATCTCAATACAAAGTTCTCCTCGATCTTCTTGGATATCTATTCGATGTAACTCTTTTTGCGGTGTGTTTGTCAAGATCCGATGAATTGTGGGTTTATGATCAAGTCTATCTATGAATAATATTTGATTCTTCTCTGAAATCTTTTATGCGTGATTGGTTATCTTTGCAAGTCTCTTCGAATTATCAGTTTGGTTTGCCCTACTAGATTGATCGTTCTTGCAATGAGAGAAGTGCTTAGCTTTGGGTTCAATCTTCCGATGCTCGATCCCAGTGACAGAAAGGGAAACGACACGCATTGTATTACTGTTGGAAATATGCCCTAGAGGCAATAATAAAAGTATTATTATTATATTTCCTTGTTCATGATAATTGTCTTTTATTCATGCTATAACTGTATTATCCAGAAATCATAATACACGTGTGAATACATACACCACAATATGTCCCTAGTGAGCCTCTAGTTGACTAGCTCGTTGTGATCAACAGATAGTCATGGTTTCCTGGCTATGGACATTGGATGTCGTTGATAACGGGATCACATCATTAGGAGAATGATGTGATGGACAAGACCCAATCCTAAGACTAGCACAAAAGATCGTGTAGTTCATTTGCTAGAGCTTTGCCAATGTCAAGTATCTCTTCCTTCGACCATGAGAGCGTGTAACTCCTGGATACCGTAGGAGTGCTTTGCGTGTATCAAACGTCACAACGTAACTGGGTGACTATAAAGGTGCACTACAGGTATCTCCGAAAGTATCTATTGTTTTATGCGGATCGAGACTGGGATTTGTCACTCCGTGTAAACGGAGAGGTATCTCTGGGCCCACTCG
>NW_025230724.1:0-1620 GCF_018294505.1 Triticum aestivum
TTTTGCCGTAATCCTCTCTACTTTCTTTCACATGATATGTGGGTCAAATGATGATACCATGCCAACTTTCAACCTTTTCAGAGTTCATTTGAAATGCTTTTCAATTTGAGGGTCTTATAGCTCAAAATAACCAGTAAATGCATGAAAAATAACAAATGAAGTCAGAATAGGTTGAAAATTGATGATGTGGCTTTGCATGGTGCATTTTGAGCACAAAAAAACTATGGAGTTCAAATAAGTTCAAAAAAATGAAATCCCTTTGTAACAGACAAGTTTCTGTATGAAACCCTGATACTTCGAAAGAGGTTGTCCGTTTTGTACACGAAGTGCATCCAGTTTTTGCCGTAAGCCTCTCTACTTTCTTGCACATGCTATGTGGGTCAAATGATGATACCACGCCAACTTTCAACATTTTCAGAGTTCATTTGAAATGCTTTTCAATTTCAGGGCCTTATAGGTCAAAATAATTAGTAAATGCATGAAAAATAACAAATGAAGTCAGAAAGGGTTGAAAATTGATGATGTGGCTTTGAATGGTGCATTTTGATCACAGAAAAACTATGGAGTTCAAATAAATTCAAAAAAATGAAATCCCTTTGTAACAAACGAGTTTCCGTATGAAACCCTGAAACTTCGAAAGAGATTGTCCGTTTTGTACACGAAGTGCATCCAGTTATTGCCGTAACCCTCTCTACTTTCTTGCACATGCTATGTGGGTCAAATGATGATACTATGCCAACATTCAACCTTTTCAGAGTTCATTTGAAATGCTTTTCAATTTCAGGGTCTTATAGCTCAAAATAATCAGTAAATACATGAAAAATAACAAATGAAGTCAGAAAGGGTTGAAAATTGATGATGTGGCTTTGAATGGTGCATCTCGTGCACAGAAAAACTATGTAGTTCAAATAAGTTCAAAAAAATGAAACCCCTTTCTAACAGACGAGTTTCCGTATGAAACCCTGATACTTCGAAAGAGATTGTCCGTTTTGTACACGAAGTGCATCCAGTTTTTGCCGTAACCCTCTCTACATTCTTGCACATGTTGTGTGGGTCAAATGATGATACCATGCCAACTTTCAACATTTTCAGAGTTCATTTGAAATGCTTTCCAATTTCAGGGTCTTATAGCTCAAAATAATCTGTAAATGCATGAAAAATAACAAATGAAGTCAGAAAGGGTTGAAAATTGATGATGTGGCTTTGAATGGTGCATTTTGAGCACAGAAAAACTATGGAGTTCAAATAAGTTCAAAAAATTGAAATCTCTTTGTAACAGACAAGTTTCCGTATGAAACCCTGATACTTCGAAAGAGATTGTCCGTTTTGTACACGAAGTGCATCCAGGTTTTGCCGTAACCCTCTATACTTTCTTGCACATGCTATGTGGGTCAAATGATGATACCATGCCAACTTTCAACCTTTTCAGAGTTCATTTGAAATGCTTTTCAATTTCAGGGCCTTATAGGTCAAAATAATTAGTAAATGCATGAAAAATAACAAATGAAGTCAGAAAGGGTTGAAAATTGATGATGTGGCTTTGAATGGTGCATTTTGAGCACAGAAAAACTATGGAGTTCAAATAAGTTCAAAAAAATGAAATCCCTTTGTAACCGACGA
>NW_025230724.1:1630-2188 GCF_018294505.1 Triticum aestivum
GATGTGGCTTTGAATGGTGCATTTTGAGCACAGAAAAACTATGGAGTTCAAATAAGTTCAAAAAAAATGAAATCCCTTTGTAACCGACGAGTTTCCGTATGAAACCCTGATACTTCGAAAGAGATTTTCCGTTTTGTACACGAAGTGCATCCAGTTTTTGCTGTAAACCTCTCTACTTTCTAGCACATGCTATGTGGGTCAAATGATGATACCATGCCAAGTTTCAACCTTTTCACAGTTCATTTGAAATGCTTTTCAATTTCAGACTCTTATAGCTCAAAATAATCAGTAAATGCATGAAAAATAACAAATGAAGTCAGAAAGGGTTGAAAATTGATGATGTGCCTTTGCATGGTGCATTTTGAGCACATAAAAACTATGGAGTTCAAATAAGTTCAAAAAAATGAAATCCCTTTGTAACAGACGAGTTTCCGTATGAAACGCTGATACTTCGAAAGAGATTGTCCGTTTTGTAGATGAAGTGCATCCAGTTTTTGCCGTAACCCTCTCTACTTTCTTTCACATGATATGTGGGTCAAATGATGATACCATGCCAAC
>NW_025230724.1:2198-4829 GCF_018294505.1 Triticum aestivum
GTAAATGCATGAAAAATAACAAATGAAGTCAGAAAGGGTTGAAAATTGATGATGTGGCTTTGAATGGTGCATTTTGAGCACAGAAAAACTATGGAGTTCAAATAAGTTCAAAAAATTGAAATCTCTTTGTAACAGACAAGTTTCCGTATGAAACCCTGATACTTCGAAAGAGATTGTCCGTTTTGTACACGAAGTGCATCCAGGTTTTGCCGTAACCCTCTATACTTTCTTGCACATGCTATGTGGGTCAAATGATGATACCATGCCAACTTTCAACCTTTTCAGAGTTCATTTGAAATGCTGTCCAGTTTCAGGGTCTTATAGCTCAAAATAATTAGTAAATGCGTGAAAAATAACTAATGAAGTCAGAAAGGGTTGAAAATTGATGATGTGGCTTTGAATGGTGCATTTTGAGCACAGAAAAACTACGGAGTTCAAATAAGTTCAAAAAAAATGAAATCCCTTTGTAACCGACGAGTTTCCGTATGAAACCATGATACTTCGAAAGAGATTTTCCGTTTTGTACAGCTTTGCATGGTGCATTTTGAGCACATAAAAACTATGGAGTTCAAATAAGTTCAAAAAAATGAAATCCCTTTGTAACAGATGAGTTTCCGTAAGAAACCCAGATACTTCGAAAGAGATTGTCCGTTTTGTACATGAAGTGCATCCAGTTTTTGCCGTAACCCTCTCTACTTTCTTTCACATGATATGTGGGTCAAATGATGATACCATGCCAACTTTCAACCTTTTCAAAGTTCATTTGAAATGCTTTTCAATTTGAGGGTCTTATAGCTCAAAATAATCAGTAAATGCATGAGAAAGAACAAATGAAGTCAGAATAGGTTGAAAATTGATGATGTGGCTTTGCATGGTGCATTTTGAGCATAGAAAAACTATGGAGTTCAAATAAGTTCAAAAAAATGAAATCCCTTTGTAACAGACAAGTTTCTGTATCAAACCCAGATACTTCGATAGAGGTTGTCCGTTTTGTACATTAAGTGCATCCAGTTTTTGCCGTAACCCTCTCTACTTTCATGCACATGCTATGTGGGTCAAATGATGATACCATGCCAACTTTCAACCTTTTCAGAGTTCATTTGAAATGCTTTTCAATTTCAGGGTCTTATTGCTCAAAATAATTAGTAAATGCATGAAAAATAACAAATGAAGTCAGAAAGGGTTGAAATATGATGATGTGGCTTTGAATGGTGCATTTTGAGCACAGAAAAACTATGGAGTTCAAATAAGTTCAAAAAAAATGAAATCCCTTTGTAACAAACGAGTTTCCGTATGAAACCCTGATACTTCTAAAGAGATTGTCCGTTTTGTACACGAAGTGCATCCAGTTTTTGCCGTAACCCTCTCTACTTTCTTGCACATGCTATGTGGGTCAAATGATGATACCATGCCAACTTTCAACCTTTTCAGAGTTCATTTGAAATGCTTTCCAATTTCAGGGTCTTATAGCTCAAAATAATCAGTAAATGCATGACAAAGAACAAATGAAGTCAGAAAGGGTTGAAAATTGATGATGTGGCTTTGAATGGTGCATTTTGAGCACAGAAAAACTATGGAGTTCAAATAAGTTAAAAAAATGAAATCCCTTTGTAACACACGAGTTTCCATATGAAACCCTGATACTTCGAAGGAGATTGTCCGTTTTGTACACGAAGTGCATCCAGTTTTTGCCGTAACCCTCTCTACTTTCTTGCACATGCTATGTGGGTCAAATGATGATACCATGCCAACATTCAACCTTTTCAGAGTTTGTTTGAAATGCTTTTCAATTTCAGGGTCTTATAGCTCAAAATAACCAGTAAATGCATGAAAAATTACAAATGAAGTCAGAAAGGGTTGAAAATTGATGATGTGGCTTTGAATGGTGCATTTCGTGCACAGAAATACTATGGAGTTCAAATAAGTTCAAAAAAATGAAACCCCTTTGTACAGGCGAGTTTCCGTATGAAACCCTGATACTTCGAAAGAGATTGTCCGTTTTGTACACGAAGTGCATCCTGTTTTTGCCGTAACCCTCTCTACATTCTTGCACATGCTGTGTGGGTCAAATGATGATACCATGCCAACTTTCAACCTTTTCAGAGTTCATTTGAAATGCTTTCCAATTTCAGGGTCTTATAGCTCAAAATAATCTGTAAATGCATGAAAAATAACAAATGAAGTCAGAAAGGGTTGAAAATTGATGATGTGGCTTTGAATGGTGCATTTTGAGCACAGAAAAACTATGGAGTTCAAATAAGTTCAAAAAATTGAAATCTCTTTGTAACAGACAAGTTTCCGTATGAAACCCTGATACTTCGAAAGAGATTGTCCGTTTTGTACACGAAGTGCATCCAGGTTTTGCCGTAACCCTCTATACTTTCTTGCACATGCTATGTGGGTCAAATGATGATACCATGCCAACTTTCAACCTTTTCAGAGTTCATTTGAAATGCTTTTCAATTTCAGGGCCTTATAGGTCAAAATAATTAGTAAATGCATGAAAAATAACAAATGAAGTCAGAAAGGGTTGAAAATTGATGATGTGGCTTTGAATGGTGCATTTTGAGCACAGAAAAACTATGGAGTTCAAATAAGTTCAAAAAAATGAAATCCCTTTGTAACCGACGA
>NW_025230724.1:7387-9300 GCF_018294505.1 Triticum aestivum
CACATGCTATGTGGGTCAAATGATGATACCATGCAAACTTTCAACCTTTTCACAGTTCATTTGAAATGCTTTTCAATTCCAGGGTCTTGTAGCTCAAAATAATCAGTAAATGCATGAAAAATAACAAATGAAGTCAGAAAGGGTTGAAAATCGATGATGTGCCTTTGCATGGTGCATTTTGAGCACATAAAAACTATGGAGTTCAAATAAGTTTAAAAAAATGAAATCCCTTTGTAACAGACGAGTTTCCGTATGAAACCCTGATACTACGAAAGAGATTGTCCGTTTTGTAGATGAAGTGCATCCAGTTTTTGCCGTAACCCTCTCTACTTTCTTTCACATGATATGTGGGTCAAATGATGATACCATGCCAACTTTCAACCTTTTGAGAGTTCATTTGAAATGCTTTTCAATTTGACGGTCTTATAGCTCAAAATAACCAGTAAATGCATGAAAAATAACAAATGAAGTCAGAATAGGTTGAAAATTGATGATGTGGCTTTGCATGGTGCATTTTGAGCACAAAAAAACTATGGAGTTCAAATAAGTTCAAAAAAATGAAATCCCTTTGTAACAGACAAGTTTCTGTATGAAACCCTGATACTTCGAAAGAGGTTGTCCGTTTTGTACACGAAGTGCATCCAGTTTTTGCCGTAACCCTCTCTACTTTCTTGCACATGCTATGTGGGTCAAATGATGATACCAAGCCAACTTTCATCCTTTTCAGAGTTCATTTGAAATGCTTTTCAATTTCAGGGCCTTATAGCTCAAAATAATTAGTAAATGCATGAAAAATAAAAAATGAAGTCAGAAAGGGTTGAAAATTGATGATGTGGCTTTAAATGGTGCATTTTGATCACAGAAAAACTATGGAGTTCAAATAAGTTCAAAAAAATGAAATCCCTTTGTAACAAACGAGTTTCCGTATGAAACCGTGAAACTTCGAAAGAGATTGTCCATTTTGTACACGAAGTGCATCCAGTTTTTGCCGTAACCCTCTCTACTTTCTTGCACATGCTATGTGGGTCAAATGATGATACCATGCCAACATTCAACCTTTTCAGAGTTTGTTTTAAATGCTTTTCAATTTCAGGGTCTTATAGCTCAAAATAACCAGTAAATGCATGAAAAATTACAAATGAAGGCAGTAAGGGTTGAAAATTGATGAAGTGGCTTTGAATGGTGCATTTTGTGCACAGAAAAACTATGGAGTTCAAAAAAGTTCAAAAAAAATGAAACCCCTTTGTAACAGACGAGTTTCCATATGAAACCCTGATACTTCGAAAGAGATTGTCCGTTTTGTACACGAAGTGCATCCTGTTTTTGCCGTAACCCTCTCTACATTCTTGCACATGCTATGTGGGTCAAATGATGATACCATGCCAACTTTCAACCTTTTCATAGTTCATTTGAAATGCTTTTCAATTTCAGGGTCTTATAACTCAAAATAACCAGTAAATGCATGAAAAATAACAAATGAAGTCAGAAAGGGTTGAAAATTGATGATGTGGCTTTCATGTTGCATTTTGAGCATAGAAAAACTATGGAGTTCAAATAAGATCAAAAAAATGAAATCCCTTTGTAACAGACGAGTTTCCGTATGAAACCTTGATACTTCGAAAGAGATTGTCCGTTTTGTACACGAAGTGCATCCAGTTTTTGCTGTTACCTCTCTACTTTCTTGCACATGCTATGTGGGTCAAATGATGATACCATGCCAACTTTCAACCTTTTCAGAGTTCATTTGAAATGCATTTCAATTTCAGGGTCTTATAGCTCAAAATAATTAGTAAATGCATGAAAAATAACAAATGAAGTCAGAAAGGGTTGAAAATTGATGATGTGGCTTTGAATGGTGCATTTTGAGCACAGAAAAACTATGGAGTTCAAATAAGTTCAAAAAAATGAAATCC
>NW_025230724.1:9310-9778 GCF_018294505.1 Triticum aestivum
CAGGGTCTTATAGCTCAAAATAATCAGTAAATGCATGAAAAATAACAAATGAAGTCAGAAAGGGTTGAAAGTTGATGATGTGGCTTTGAATGGTGCATTTTGAGCACAGAAAAACTATGGAGTTCAAATAAGTTCAAAAAATTGAAATCTCTTTGTAACAGACATGTTTCCGTATGAAACCCTGATACTTCGAAAGAGATTGTCCGTTTTGTACACGAAGTGCATCCAGGTTTTGCCGTAACCCTCTCTACTTTCTTGCACATGCTATGTGGGTCAAATGATGATACCATGCCAACTTTCAACCTTTTCATAGTTCATTTGAAATGCTTTTCAATTTCAGGGTCTTATAACTCAAAATAACCAGTAAATGCATGAAAAATAACAAATGAAGTCAGAAAGGGTTGAAAATTGATGATGTGGCTTTCATGTTGCATTTTGAGCATAGAAAAACTATGGAGTTCAAATAAG
>NW_025230724.1:9826-10944 GCF_018294505.1 Triticum aestivum
CAAATGAAGTTAGAAAGGGTTGAAAATTGATGATGTGGCTTTGAATGGTGCATTTTGAGCACAGAAAAACTATGGAGTTCAAATAAGTTCAAAAAAATGAAATCCCTTTGTAACAAACGAGTTTCCGTATGAAACCCTGATACTTCGAAAGAGATTGTCTGTTTTGTACACGAAGTGCATCCAGTTTTTGCCGTAACCCTCTCTATTTATTTGCACATGCTATGTGGGTCAAATGATGATACCATGCCAACTTTCAACCTTTTCAGAGTTCATTTGAAATGCTTTTCAATTTCAGGGTCTTATAGCTCAAAATAATTAGTAAATGCATGAAAAATAACAAATGAAGTCAGAAAGGGTTGAAAATTGATGATGTGGCTTTGCATGGTGCATTTTGAGCAACAAAAACTATGGAGTTTAAATAAGTTCAAAAAAATGAAATCCCTTTGTAACAAACGAGTTTCCGTATCAAACCCTCATACTTCGAAAGAGATTTTCCGTTTTGTACACGACGTGCATCCAGTTTTTGCCGTAACCCTCTCTACTTTCTTTCACATGATATGTGGGTCAAATGATGATACCATGCCAAGTTTCAACCTTTTCACAGTTCATTTGAAATGCTTTTCAATTTGAGGGTCTTATAGCTCAAAATAACCAGTAAATGCATGAAAAATAACAAATGAAGTCAGAAAGGGTTGAAAATTGATGATGTGGCTTTGCATGGTGCATTTTGAGCACATAAAAACTAGGGAGTTCAAATAAGTTCAAAAAAATGAAATCCCTTTGTAACAAACGAGTTTCCGTATGAAACCCTGATACTTCGAAAGAGATTGTCCGTTTTGTACACGAAGTGCATCCAGTTTTTGCTGTAACCCTCTCTACTTTCTTGCACATGCTACGTGGGTCAAATGATGATACCATGCCAACTTTAAACTTTTTCAGACTTCATTTGAAATGCTTTTCAATTTCAGGGTCTTATAGCTCAAAATAATCACTAAATGCATGAAAAATAACAAATGAAGTCAGAAATGGTTGAAAATTGATTACGTGGCTTTGAATGGTGCATTTTGAGCACAGAAAAACTATGGAGTTCAAATAAGTTAAAAAAATGAAATCCCTTT
>NW_025230724.1:12494-13177 GCF_018294505.1 Triticum aestivum
ATTGTCCGTTTTGTACACGAAGTGCATCCAGTTTTTGCTGCAAACCTCTCTACTTTCTAGCACATGCTATGTGGGTCAAATGATGATACCATGCCAAGTTTCAACCTTTTCACAGTTCATTTGAAAAGCTTTTCAATTTCAGGGTCTTGTAGCTCAAAATAATCAGTAAATGCATGAAAAATAACAAATGAAGTCAGAAAGGGTTGAAAATTGATGATGTGGCTTTGCATGGTGCATTTTGAGCACATAAAAACTATGGAGTTCAAATAAGTTCAAAAAAATGAAATCCCTTTGTAACAGACGAGTTTCCGTATGAAACCCAGATACTTCGAAAGAGATTGTCCGTTTTGTACATGAAGTGCATCCAGTTTTTGCCGTAACCCTCTCTACTTTCTTTCACATGATATGTGGGTCAAATGATGATACCATGCCAACTTTCAACCTTTTCAAAGTTCATTTGAAATGCTTTTCAATTTGAGGGTCTTATAGCTCAAAATAACTAGTAAATGCATGAAAAAGAACAAATGAAGTCAGAATAGGTTGAAAATTGATGATGTGGCTTTGCATGGTGCATTTTGAGCATAGAAAAACTATGGAGTTCAAATAATTTCAAAAAAATGAAATCCCTTTGTAACAGACAAGTTTCTGTATCAAACCCAGATACTTCGATAGAGGTTGTCCGT
>NW_025230725.1:0-4907 GCF_018294505.1 Triticum aestivum
TTAAATCCCTTTATGTGGTGTCGCTCAGACGCCCGACTGTGGCATTTCTTTTAAAGCCCTTTATGTGGTGTCGCTCAGACGCCCGACTGTGGCATTTCTTTTAAAGCCCTTTATGCGGTGTCGCTCAGACGCCCGACTGTGGCATTGCTTGTTATTTGTTTTTCATAAATTTTAATACTACCATGTTATAGCATTTTTTATAAATGACTTGCTTGCATGCATCAGAGTTTCAATTATCGTTTGTGACTGACGTCATGAGCATAAAATATTTTTAGCACATCATTGTTATATTATACCTGTGTTCATAATGTTTGCGAGTACATTCAAAGTACTCACTGGCTTGTCCCTGGCTATTGTCTTGGCCAGATTTTCTTGCTCGGAGAGGAGCGACGCGATGCCAGCCCCGGAACCCACACAATGGAGATAGCAGCCTCGCAAAGATAGGAGTTAATCTGGTCAGCTGTTCCCGTGGGAAATGGAGTCCCATAGACACTGATGATCCACAAACCGCTTCCGCCATCAACCACTAGAAATCATTTGTTGTACTCATCGGCCAGAATGGTATTGTACTACATATGTTGTATTCTGCTTGGAATTTCTGTATCAAGTGGAGCCTCATCAGCTAACAGTAATCCTGGGGCTGATGAGCACGACGGTCTTTTCTGGAAATTTATTACCCAAAAAAACCAGTCGTGGCAGACTTGGTATCAGAGCCAGGCTGACCATTGGCTAATCCTATCTTAGCCAGGTCGAAAAACTTAGGCAAACCCACCCACTAGACCTTAGCCAAACCCCAGCCAAGCTTCTCGTGCAAGATAGCCACACAGTGACCCAACACCTTTTTGGCAGTCGGTGCCCAACCTATCAACCTAACCTGTCACTCATGCGCCAGTGACCGGCCCCTAAATAGTCCTTTCTCGCAAGCGTGCGAAGGAAGACTCCGCACCCCTTTTTCCTATAAAAAGGGCACGCTAGTCCCAACACAGCACCGCACAGCCGCTACCCCAAACCGAGCCACAATGCCTGGACCCATAGTGCACAACGAGACCACAGCAACCAACCTTGGAGGTTTCGTGACCATCCTCGCAAACCTCACCCGTCGTGCCTACGCGTTAGAGGAGCCACCAGAGTATGTTGTGTATCAAGGACCCATGAGCGGTGAAGACCGTCAATTCTGGGCCACTGTACACATCTACGGTAGGGGTCTAGCACCCGAGCGCCCCTACTGGTTCACCGGAAGGACAACTTCCTTTGAGCCACAAGCCATCCAGCTAGCCGCTCGAGAGGCTATAGTTCATCTCAGGCACTTGTCGCCCAGAGTTAACCGTCGCTCGTTCCACTACTACCCCAGACGTGAAGGGTATGGTAGACCACCCCAAGTTGCCAACGGAGATCACGAGACGGACCCCGCATTGTTGCACCTAGTACGCTATGTAAGTGCACTAGAGGCACTGTTCGACCAGATCACTATTGATCTAATCGCAGCTCGTGGAGAGCTGGTTCGTCGAGCCCCGGCGAGAGGAGAAAACGAGCCCAACGCCGACTACCCAGTCGTGCTGTTTGGACAACCGATCGAGACCCCGAGATCTGCCCCAGCCATCGGCCAAGGTGCTGCGATAACCCCAGAGGTGCTTCATCGCATATTGGGAGCACACTCCAACGGGGTTGTGGCCAACCATCCCCGCGATGGTCATCATCACTACCCCGACCCTGCAGTTCCTCCGCCATCTCCGACTAATCCCGGTAGAGAGACACGTGGAGAAGCCTCGGCAACCACCAGGCACGCCCGTTTAGACATGAACGAGGTAGACTAAGCCGTATGAGTAGCACCGAGTTTCAGTGTATCCTCGCTTTGTAATCGTACGACCGTGTATATTAATGCAGCCTGTCATTGTGCCTCTGTTTTAATAGTAGCCTTGCATATTTGGTCAGCGCATAGCTGCATATTTTTCCTGGCACAACTACCAAAACCAACCCGACGACAACCACAGTAACACGTCTCTTTATGAGATATGTGTATCTCTGACACTAACCCGACCTTTGGAGCTAAGCTGGCAAATTTATTACCTTTCACCACGGTAAAACGATCCGGCTCCATTGCTATATAAAGGCCACCTTGTGACCTTACCCAGCAACCCTCACTTTGTGCACCACACTCACACTTTTTCATGTCATGCCGAGCCCCAGCATTCATCTGAGAACCCCAGATGCAACCCCAGGTAGCTTTGTCAAAATATTGTGGGATTTTACCCGCAGTACCATGGGTTCTACCCAGCCACCTCAGTACGAGCTGTTCAAATCAAGGATCACCCCATCCACCTGGAATATTGGGCAGGAGTACACATCCCTCCCGTAGACTCCAACCAAGATCCAACGGAAGTTTCCTTCGTGGGGAAATCTATGCCAACCCCACACCTGGCCATAGAAGCTGCTGCGAAAGAAGCGGTTGCTCGTCTTTGATCCGCAGTACCCTATGCCCGCGAACGAGGATATTATTACTTTCCGAGCCGTGCAGCACCCGGAGAAGTAACATCTTTTCCCGGTGGACGTATTGAGAGAGACCCAGTTCTGGCCAACCTTATCCAGTACATCATTGCTCAAGAGCATTTGAACCAGCAAGTGATGGATTATCTCTAGAGCCTCACAGATTTAAATCCTCAGATTGCCATCGGCAGACCACTGAGACCCGACCCGGAGAGACGCATACATCGACTGGTCAATCCACTGCCTCCGATAGAAGAAGAGTGTATCCCTTTACCGGAGACATTTTATCAGGACCCCACCCAGTTACCATTTTCATTTTAGACGTCACTACTGTATTTGTTTTTGCAGCATTTATATTTGCGAGTATCTTATGCGTGATACCCTGAGTTTGTACGACGAGTCAATTATTTGGCTTCTACTAATGTGTGTAGTTTTTGTTGTGGGTTATGCTCCTTTAAATTAACTGTTTTTCCCTCGCAAAATCCTGGAGTGAGATTCCTTTTCCCTGAGTTGCTACACCTGCCCCTTCTCACGACATGGATTAATTAATTTCACACAGCACCACGCAGCAGACTCACAACCATAATCATTCTGACACATACACTGTTTGCGAAACTTTGCAACGGCGTTACATCCAGCTAATCACCCCCTAACAACAGTTAGCACCCGACACACCTCCATCTACTCCTCATGATCACCACCACCGCGGAGAGCCAACACCCGAGCCGCAGCGTCGTGATACTCGTCGAAGATCATCGCGCACAGGAGCACAGAGAGCCCCAACAGTGTCGCCAGCCCTCCGCATATCAGGATCACAAACCAGTCCGGCATCGCCTCCGCCATTAGAGCCTCGCCCAAGCTTTGGTAAGCAGTAATGGAAGGAGGAGGAGAAGTGAGGCCAGGTGTGAGGAAGAAGAGAGAGGCACCCCGGCCGTTTTTATAGCTCGAGCTCGGTGTACGGTGGGCAAAGTCCACCGACGCCGCTCGTCGCCGATCGCTGGTGTTCGGAATCGAATCCGCGAGCAGTGCCAACAGCGCGCTGGCCCGCGAGGTGAGTGCACGCTGCACCGGCAGCTAGCACGCCGCGCACTACCACGGTATGGCCTAGATGCCTTACGCGTTAGGCATCGCTGGTGGAGAAAGCGCGAGAAAGCGCGCGGGAGAGAAGAGGTAGAAGAAAGAGCCAGAGGGAGAAGAGGAGACTGACAGTGGACCCCGGGTCCACCTGTCGGCCAGAGAGAGCACTGTGCTCTCGGGTACGACCAGCGTATATCTAAATTTATGAGTTATTCTAAATTTTTATCCAGCGTAGAAATCACACGTTTTTGTCCCGAACCGTAGACTCTTCCACGCAGCCCCAGTTTTCACACTGTGGTTTTTCACCACTTATTGCCCTCTCACTGTAGCCACATCTTTATTGCGTAATTATTTTCTTAACACCGCTTTTAAAAAATCTCGAGGTCGAGATTTTTCTTAAGGGGGTTAGTGTTGTGACACCCCACAATTTTGGCTTTGTTTTAATAAATTAAAATTTTGCTAGGAATTAAAACTTTGGATTTCTGAGCTCCATTTTGTTTCTTTCCCTGTTATGATGAGTTTTTCCCAAAGAGAAAATTTCTTTTTATATATGTTATTGGACTTGTTTAACCTCTCAAGAAAAACTTTCCTTTTATCAATATAACTAATTAACTAATTTAATTGCTTGATCTTTACTTTCTTGAAAATAGTATTTCAAGGTTAAATGGCCATATTTGAACTACAACCATTTGATAGATTCACTTAAAATTTCCACAAAAATTTGGAGATGTCATATGATGTTTTTAAATCACTGTTGTGCAGCAATATATTTAATTCATGTAATATCTTGAGCCCTACACTCAAATTTTTCTTCTCTGGTCCAGAGTGCATTTTGCACTGCAACCCATTTACATATTTCTTTAAAACTTCTACCAAAATTAGGGGAGGTCAGTAGGAGCATATTATTCAACTTTGTGCAAAAATCCAGGGTTGTTCTTTGAAATTATTGAGTGAATCAACCTCATTTCCATTCTGGTCCAACTTGATGGTTTGTACAGCAACCACCATTTTACTTGCTCTTTAACCCTTGATTATTTCTCCTACTGGTAGTCCCCCTTGCCAAACCCTTAAGTCCAGGAGAGTGGACCCATTGGATGATTCTAAGTGCTTGCAACAATGCCATTTGCTTTCTGTCCAGAATTGTAGTTTTGTTAAACTTACACTAGCAAGTTTCTGCTTTTGGCCAATTAACCTCACCACCCTCTTGTACATCTAAAGAGACTTCCATCTGGAGTTTTTGACCACTCCAAGACTTGCCTAAGTGCCCTTAGCATTTTGTCAAACACCCTACGGGCATGATCTGTTTTGACATGAGTTGTGGCATTGCGCTGTGAACTTGCACCTCT
>NW_025230725.1:8266-13173 GCF_018294505.1 Triticum aestivum
TTAAATCCCTTTATGTGGTGTCGCTCAGACGCCCGACTGTGGCATTTCTTTTAAAGCCCTTTATGTGGTGTCGCTCAGACGCCCGACTGTGGCATTTCTTTTAAAGCCCTTTATGCGGTGTCGCTCAGACGCCCGACTGTGGCATTGCTTGTTATTTGTTTTTCATAAATTTTAATACTACCATGTTATAGCATTTTTTATAAATGACTTGCTTGCATGCATCAGAGTTTCAATTATCGTTTGTGACTGACGTCATGAGCATAAAATATTTTTAGCACATCATTGTTATATTATACCTGTGTTCATAATGTTTGCGAGTACATTCAAAGTACTCACTGGCTTGTCCCTGGCTATTGTCTTGGCCAGATTTTCTTGCTCGGAGAGGAGCGACGCGATGCCAGCCCCGGAACCCACACAATGGAGATAGCAGCCTCGCAAAGATAGGAGTTAATCTGGTCAGCTGTTCCCGTGGGAAATGGAGTCCCATAGACACTGATGATCCACAAACCGCTTCCGCCATCAACCACTAGAAATCATTTGTTGTACTCATCGGCCAGAATGGTATTGTACTACATATGTTGTATTCTGCTTGGAATTTCTGTATCAAGTGGAGCCTCATCAGCTAACAGTAATCCTGGGGCTGATGAGCACGACGGTCTTTTCTGGAAATTTATTACCCAAAAAAACCAGTCGTGGCAGACTTGGTATCAGAGCCAGGCTGACCATTGGCTAATCCTATCTTAGCCAGGTCGAAAAACTTAGGCAAACCCACCCACTAGACCTTAGCCAAACCCCAGCCAAGCTTCTCGTGCAAGATAGCCACACAGTGACCCAACACCTTTTTGGCAGTCGGTGCCCAACCTATCAACCTAACCTGTCACTCATGCGCCAGTGACCGGCCCCTAAATAGTCCTTTCTCGCAAGCGTGCGAAGGAAGACTCCGCACCCCTTTTTCCTATAAAAAGGGCACGCTAGTCCCAACACAGCACCGCACAGCCGCTACCCCAAACCGAGCCACAATGCCTGGACCCATAGTGCACAACGAGACCACAGCAACCAACCTTGGAGGTTTCGTGACCATCCTCGCAAACCTCACCCGTCGTGCCTACGCGTTAGAGGAGCCACCAGAGTATGTTGTGTATCAAGGACCCATGAGCGGTGAAGACCGTCAATTCTGGGCCACTGTACACATCTATGGTAGGGGTCTAGCACCCGAGCGCCCCTACTGGTTCACCGGAAGGACAACTTCCTTTGAGCCACAAGCCATCCAGCTAGCCGCTCGAGAGGCTATAGTTCATCTCAGGCACTTGTCGCCCAGAGTTAACTGTCGCTCGTTCCACTACTACCCCAGACGTGAAGGGTATGGTAGACCACCCCAAGTTGCCAACGGAGATCACGAGACGGACCCCGCATTGTTGCACCTAGTACGCTATGTAAGTGCACTAGAGGCACTGTTCGACCAGATCACTATTGATCTAATCGCAGCTCGTGGAGAGCTGGTTCGTCGAGCCCCGGCGAGAGGAGAAAATGAGCCCAACGCCGACTACCCAGTCGTGCTGTTTGGACAACCGATCGAGACCCCGAGATCTGCCCCAGCCATCGGCCAAGGTGCTGCGATAACCCCAGAGGTGCTTCATCGCATATTGGGAGCACACTCCAACGGGGTTGTGGCCAACCATCCCCGCGATGGTCATCATCACTACCCCGACCCTGCAGTTCCTCCGCCATCTCCGACTAATCCCGGTAGAGAGACACGTGGAGAAGCCTCGGCAACCACCAGGCACGCCCGTTTAGACATGAACGAGGTAGACTAAGCCGTATGAGTAGCACCGAGTTTCAGTGTATCCTCGCTTTGTAATCGTACGACCGTGTATATTAATGCAGCCTGTCATTGTGCCTCTGTTTTAATAGTAGCCTTGCATATTTGGTCAGCGCATAGCTGCATATTTTTCCTGGCACAACTACCAAAACCAACCCGACGACAACCACAGTAACACGTCTCTTTATGAGATATGTGTATCTCTGACACTAACCCGACCTTTGGAGCTAAGCTGGCAAATTTATTACCTTTCACCACGGTAAAACGATCCGGCTCCATTGCTATATAAAGGCCACCTTGTGACCTTACCCAGCAACCCTCACTTTGTGCACCACACTCACACTTTTTCATGTCATGCCGAGCCCCAGTATTCATCTGAGAACCCCAGATGCAACCCCAGGTAGCTTTGTCAAAATATTGTGGGATTTTACCCGCAGTACCATGGGTTCTACCCAGCCACCTCAGTACGAGCTGTTCAAATCAAGGATCACCCCATCCACCTGGAATATTGGGCAGGAGTACACATCCCTCCCGTAGACTCCAACCAAGATCCAACGGAAGTTTCCTTCGTGGGGAAATCTATGCCAACCCCACACCTGGCCATAGAAGCTGCTGCGAAAGAAGCGGTTGCTCGTCTTCGATCCGCAGTACCCTATGCCCGCGAACGAGGATATTATTACTTTCCGAGCCGTGCAGCACCCGGAGAAGTAACATCTTTTCCCGGTGGACGTATTGAGAGAGACCCAGTTCTGGCCAACCTTATCCAGTACATCATTGCTCAAGAGCATTTGAACCAGCAAGTGATGGATTATCTCTAGAGCCTCACAGATTTAAATCCTCAGATTGCCATCGGCAGACCACTGAGACCCGACCCGGAGAGACGCATACATCGACTGGTCAATCCACTGCCTCCGATAGAAGAAGAGTGTATCCCTTTACCGGAGACATTTTATCAGGACCCCACCCAGTTACCATTTTCATTTTAGACGTCACTACTGTATTTGTTTTTGCAGCATTTATATTTGCGAGTATCTTATGCGTGATACCCTGAGTTTGTACGACGAGTCAATTATTTGGCTTCTACTAATGTGTGTAGTTTTTGTTGTGGGTTATGCTCCTTTAAATTAACTGTTTTTCCCTCGCAAAATCCTGGAGTGAGATTCCTTTTCCCTGAGTTGCTACACCTGCCCCTTCTCACGACATGGATTAATTAATTTCACACAGCACCACGCAGCAGACTCACAACCATAATCATTCTGACACATACACTGTTTGCGAAACTTTGCAACGGCGTTACATCCAGCTAATCACCCCCTAACAACAGTTAGCACCCGACACACCTCCATCTACTCCTCATGATCACCACCACCGCGGAGAGCCAACACCCGAGCCGCAGCGTCGTGATACTCGTCGAAGATCATCGCGCACAGGAGCACAGAGAGCCCCAACAGTGTCGCCAGCCCTCCGCATATCAGGATCACAAACCAGTCCGGCATCGCCTCCGCCATTAGAGCCTCGCCCAACCTTTGGTAAGCAGTAATGGAAGGAGGAGGAGAAGTGAGGCCAGGTGTGAGGAAGAAGAGAGAGGCACCCCGGCCGTTTTTATAGCTCGAGCTCGGTGTACGGTGGGCAAAGTCCACCGACGCCGCTCGTCGCCGATCGCCGGTGTTCGGAATCGAATCCGCGAGCAGTGCCAACAGCGCGCTGGCCCGCGAGGTGAGTGCACGCTGCACCGGCAGCTAGCATGCCGCGCACTACCACGGTACGGCCTAGATGCCTTACGCGTTAGGCATCGCTGGTGGAGAAAGCGCGAGAAAGCGCGCGGGAGAGAAGAGGTAGAAGAAAGAGCCAGAGGTCGAAGAGGAGACTGACAGTGGACCCCGGGTCCACCTGTCGGCCAGAGAGAGCACTGTGCTCTCGGGTACGACCAGCGTATATCTAAATTTATGAGTTATTCTAAATTTTTATCCAGCGTAGAAATCACACGTTTTTGTCCCGAACCGTAGACTCTTCCACGCAGCCCCAGTTTTCACACTGTGGTTTTTCACCACTTATTGCCCTCTCACTGTAGCCACATCTTTATTGCGTAATTATTTTCTTAACACCGCTTTTAAAAAATCTCGAGGACGAGATTTTTCTTAAGGGGGTTAGTGTTGTGACACCCCACAATTTTGGCTTTGTTTTAATAAATTAAAATTTTGCCAGGAATTAAAACTTTGGATTTCTGAGCTCCATTTTGTTTCTTTCCCTGTTATGATGAGTTTTTCCCAAAGAGAAAATTTCTTTTTATATATGTTATTGGACTTGTTTAACCTCTCAAGAAAAACTTTCCTTTTATCAATATAACTAATTAACTAATTTAATTGCTTGATCTTTACTTTCTTGAAAATAGTATTTCAAGGTTAAATGGCCATATTTGAACTACAACCATTTGATAGATTCACTTAAAATTTCCACAAAAATTTGGAGACGTCATATGATGTTTTTAAATCACTGTTGTGCAGCAATATATTTAATTCATGTAATATCTTGAGCCCTACACTCAAATTTTTCTTCTCTGGTCCAGAGTGCATTTTGCACTGCAACCCATTTACATATTTCTTTAAAACTTCTACCAAAATTAGGGGAGGTCAGTAGGAGCATATTATTCAACTTTGTGCAAAAATCCAGGGTTGTTCTTTGAAATTATTGAGTGAATCAACCTCATTTCCATTCTGGTCCAACTTGATGGTTTGTACAGCAACCACCATTTTACTTGCTCTTTAACCCTTGATTATTTCTCCTACTGGTAGTCCCCCTTGCCAAACCCTTAAGTCCAGGAGAGTGGACCCATTGGATGATTCTAAGTGCTTGCAACAATGCCATTTGCTTTCTGTCCAGAATTGTAGTTTTGTTAAACTTACACTAGCAAGTTTCTGCTTTTGGCCAATTAACCTCACCACCCTCTTGTACATCTAAAGAGACTTCCATCTGGAGTTTTTGACCACTCCAAGACTTGCCTAAGTGCCCTTAGCATTTTGTCAAACACCCTACGGGCATGATCTGTTTTGACATGAGTTGTGGCATTGCGCTGTGAACTTGCACCTCT
>NW_025230726.1:0-13168 GCF_018294505.1 Triticum aestivum
TCCTGGCATGGTTAGCAGCAATAGAAACACACAAGAATATGATCCTACAGACTACGAACAAGTGGTGGTGGTGGGTGTCACAAATCCGTCAAGCAAAACTCAAATTCTTACCAGTTCTTACCCAGCAACAGGCGGTGATCGGCAACCGTTGTAGTCAAAACTCTCAAAGCTTGGATAGAGCGATTACCAGGGAGAGTCAAACGCACGACGTAGATGTATGTGGAGCTGGGAAGGCTTATAATATGGTAGCAAAAAGGGTCAGCAATAATCAATTCAGAGATGCAAAGTTGAATAAACGCTCAACGACGGTACTGTGCTGGTCCTAGGCTAGACTGTGCTAGAGACGCGAGCCTAGAACACCAACAAAATCACGGCGCGGCACATAAACAAGGGAGGAGCACACTCTGAATTTTTTTTCTCTTTTTTTTGCACTTTTTTTTCCTCTTTTTTTTGCTCCGCAACAAATTTTTTTCGAAAAAGTCTACAAATGGTCTAAAAACTGCCTAGCCAGAATTTTCCAGACTTAGTTTTTTTTTTGAAATTGGAACTATTTTTCTTCTGCGGATGGCTCGGAAGTTGGGGAGTCCTTCTCTGTCACGACTCGGAGTATCGCGTGAACTGGAAATCGAGAACAATGCAACAATTACTGGACTCGGACTAGGACTGGTGGCGGAGATGAATCTTTTGGAACTCGGACTGGTGGCGAAGATGAATCTGGTGGAACACGGACAGGTGGCGGATATATGTTGCAGGTGAACTCGGATTGGCGTGATGGCGGCAGATATGTGGTGGCGTATATGGATTCGGATTGACGGTGAATATGTGGTGGTGATATATGGCAGCGGCGACGTGACAACCTATGAACAGAACTCGAAACTCTAAAAGACTAGACGCTAAGACCAGCAACTGGACACGACGATGCAACCGCAAATTCAACAAAGCAAATACAGAAAAGATTATGCAAGGCTCAGATTGGTTCGGATGGGATGAACTAACCCTAATTTTTTTTGGCTTTTTCGTGGACTATAGCTATGAAGAACAGACTCGATCTAAACTACGAAAAACTATAAAATCTCACCGAGCAACCTGGAAATCTGATACCACTTGATAGAGGCAAAGGTGTCCCGTCTTTCGATGAGATGATGGATATCGCTTTGGTGGAAGTCGACTTTGATGATCCGACTACGAACGTGCGAGGACGTCGCGCCTTAGCAATCGCTAAACCAACTCCGAGAGGTTATTGACCACGCCGGAGCACGATCAACCTGACCACGAGGGTCTGTTTCCTGCGAGCAAATGAAGAACAAGCAAGAAACTAAGATTGCAATCTGGATATTGCGAATATAAGATGAAAGCTTTATTGATCAAGGTGGGGTTCTGTGACGCCTTTGTCTGGTCGTTGAACACAAACGAAGTACGCGAAGTTGCAGCTATGGCGAACTTTAATCTAAACAAAACCCAAAGTCTAAACGGTGCCCTAAGGGCTGTATATATGGAGGAAGAGAGGGGGAATTTCATGGCCCTTGGTGGAGGGGTCCGAAATCAACCCTATCTCTTGTTTCCCCACACATACGGACTCTAAAAATAGCCTATACTTATGTATTTCGAAATTACATGGGCCTGGCCCAATAAAAAGGTGACGCAGCACCTATAATAGCCTCGGGACGAAATTTATGAAGTGGCATCTTGTATATTTCGTCCATGGCTTCATGCACCCATTATGGTGGCTTCAAAGTCCTGAAATCATCACTTGTAACTCCGTTCTTGTTCCCCTTGCGCATGGCATCATCTCCATGCTTGTTCTTGCTCCAATGTTCATCCTTCTCCAAGCTAGGCCCTTCATTTGTAAGCAAAACAAATGTATCCAATTTAGGCAGCATCATATTCTCATGAACATTAGAATCATTACCAAGAAACGAAAGTACCTGATAATTTAATTGGCGTGCGCGAGCTCTAGTAATTGGTCCAGTATGTATAGCAGCAGGGGCTGTGGGTGTAACAATTGTATTGATGTCCTCATCATCCTCCCCTTCTTGAAATGAAGTCGTCCTCGACGGAAGTTCATCTTCCTCACCCAAATAAGGCTTCAAATCTGCAATGTTAAAAGTGGGACTAACCCCAAAATCTGCAGGCAGCTCAAGTTTATATGCATTATCATTTATTTTCTCTAACACCTTAAAGGGACCATCAGCACGTGGCATTAACTTTGATTTGCGCAAATCAGGAAATCTATCCTTACGCAAATGTAACCACACAAGATCTCCAGGTGCAAACACAACATGTTTTCTACCCTTATCTCCAGCAAGTTTATATTTAGCATTCATACGCTCAATGTTTTCCTTAGTTAACTCATGCATTTTTAAAATCAATTCAGCACGTTGTTTAGCATCAAAATTAACCTTCTCCGAAGATGGAAGAGGCAACAAATCAATAGGTGCACGAGGTAGGAAACCATACACAACTTCAAAAGGGCACATCTTAGTAGTAGAATGCAATGAACGATTATAAGAAAATTCAATATGAGGCAAGCATTCCTCCCACATTTTCTTATTATTCTTCAAAACAGCCCTAAGCATAGTAGACAACGTTCTATTGACTACTTCAGTTTGTCCATCAGTTTGGGGGTGACAAGTTGATAGAGGCGGAGGTGTCCCGTCTTTCGATGAGATGGTGGATTTCGCTTTGGTGGAAGTCGACTTTGACGATCCGACTACGAACGTGCGAGGACGTCGCGCCTTAGCAATCGCTAAACCAACTCCGAGAGGTTATTGACCACGCCGGAGCACGATCAACCTGACCACGAGGGTCTGTTTCCTGCGAGCAAACGAAGAACAAGCAAGAAACTAAGATTGCAATCTGGATATTGCGAATATAAGATGAAAGCTTTATTGATCAAGGTGGGGTTCTGTGACGCCTTTGTCTGGTCGTTGAACACAAACGAAGTACGCGAAGTTGCAGCTATGGCGAACTTTTAATCTAAACAAAACCCAAAGTCTAAACGATGCCCTAAGGGCTGTATATATGGAGGAAGAGGGGGGAATTTCGTGGCCCTTGGTGGAGGGGTCCGACATCAACCCTATCTCTTGTTTCCCCACACATACGGACTCTAAAAATAGCCTATACTTATGTATTTCGAAATTACATGGGCCTGGCCCAATAATAAGGTGACGCAGCACCTAAAATAGCCTCGGGACGAAATTTATGAAGTGGCATCTTGTATATTTCGTCCAAGGCTTCATGCACCCATTATGGTGGCTTCAAAGTCCTGAAATCATCACTTGTAACTCCGTTCTTGTTCCCCTTGCGCATGCCATCATCTCCATGCTTGTTCTTGCTCCAATGTTCATCCTTCTCCAAGCTAGGCCCTTCATTTGTAAGCAAAACAAATGTATCCAATTTAGGCAGCATCATATTCTCATGAACATTAGAATCATTACCAAGAAACGAAAGTACCTGGTAATTTAGTTGGCGTGCACGAGCTCTAGTAATTGGTCCAGTATGTATAGCAGCAGGGGCTGTGGGTGTAACAATTGTATTGATGTCCTCATCAAGAAGGATGAACATTGGAGCAAGAACAAGAACGGAGTTACAAGTGATGATTTCAGGACTTTGAAGCCACCATAATGGGTGCATGAAGCCTTGGACGAAATATACAAGATGCCACTTCATAAATTTCGTCCCGAGGCTATTATAGGTGCTGCGTCACCTTTTTATTGGGCCAGGCCCATGTAATTTCGAAATACATAGGTATAGGCTATTTTTAGAGTCCGTATGTGTGGGGAAACAAGAGATAGGGTTGATTTCGGACCCCTCCACCAAGGGCCACGAAATTCCCCCTCTCTTCCTCCATATATACAGCCCTTAGGGCACCGTTTAGACTTTGGGTTTTGTTTAGATTAAAAGTTCGCCATAGCTGCAACTTCGCGTACTTCGTTTGTGTTCAACGACCAGACAAAGGCGTCACAGAACCCCACCTTGATCAATAAAGCTTTCATCTTATATTCGTAATATCCAGATTGCAATCTTAGTTTCTTGCTTGTTCTTCGTTTGCTCGCAGGAAACAGACCCTCGTGGTCAGGTTGATCGTGCTCCGGCGTGGTCAATAACCTCTCGGAGTTGGTTTAGTGATTGCTAAGGCGTGACGTCCTCGCACGTTCGTAGTCGGATCGTCAAAGTCGACTTCCACCAAAGCGATATCCATCATCTCATCGAAAGACGGGACACCTTTGCCTCTATCAAGTGGTATCAGATTTCCAGGTTGCTCGGTGAGATTTTACAGTTTTTCGTAGTTTAGATCGAGTTTGTTCTTCATACCTATAGTCCACGAAAAAGCCAAAAAAAAATTAGGGTTAGTTCATCCCATCCGAACCAATTTGAGCCTTGCATAATCTTTTCTGTATTTGCTTTGTTGAATTTGCGGTTGCATCGTCGTGTCCAGTTGCTGGTCTTAGCGTCTAGTCTTTTAGAGTTTCGAGTTCTGTTCACAGGTTGTCACGTCGCCGCTGCCATATATCACCACCGCATCATCATCGTCGCCGTTGCCATATACCACCACCACTTGTTCGTAGTTTGTAGGATCATATTCTTGTGTGTTTCTATTGCTGCTAACCATGCCAGGATCACAAGCCGACGAGATTGACTGGGAGAATTTATCGAACAAGGATCTTCATGATAAGTTTCAGCAAATGATGACTGAACAGGTGCAAGATGTGCTGAACAATTTTGAAGAGGCCATGGAGAAGATCACTGGCCTTGAGAAGACATTCGAAACAAAGCTCGATAACAAGTTTAATGAATTGCTCGCGCGTCTTCCACCACCACCACCCGCTGCACCTAACGCACCTCTCCAACAACAACAACAACGACTACCTCCACGTCGCGAAATAGACCTTCGCCGAGCGAGCCGTGTTCCTCTTGCGTTTGGCCAAACTGTTGGTGCTGCTATTGATACTTCTGTGGCTCCTGCTACTGCTGTTGCTGGTACCCAGGAGGATGATGAGTATGCGGGCGACTATGAGGATGAGGTTGATCAAAATCAGATCTACGAGCAGCCACCAGCACCACCACCAGCAGGTCGACCTCAGGTATATATTCGTAATGGTAGGCCTGCACCACCACCTCAGGTACGAGATGATGTCCATATTCCTAAACTGAAATTGAATATTCCACCATTTGAGGGTAGATATGTTCCTGATATATATCTTACTTGGGAGTTAGAAACTGAACAACGATTTACATGTTTACAATATCCTGAGGAGAGACGAGTTGCTGCTGCTGTTTGTGCTTTCACTAGTTTTGCATGTGTATGGTGGTCTGAACATTGTAGATTGTATCCTATTCCAACTACTTGGGCTGCTTTGAAAACTGCTATGCGTACGCGTTGGGTTCCACCATATTATCAACGTGAATTGCTTCAAAAATTGCAGCGTTTAAGACAAGGAAAAAATTCTGTAGAAGAATATTATCAGGAATTACAAACTGGCATGATTCGATGTGGTATTGTTGAGGAGAATGAAGCTATGCTTGCACGTTTTCTGGGTGGATTAAATAGAGAGATTCAGACCATTCTAGACTATAAGGAGTATACTAATATCACTCGTTTATTCCATCTTGCTTGTAAAGCTGAACGTGAAGTGCAGGATCGACAAGCATTGGCGCGAACTAACTTTTCTGCAGGCCGACCTTCCTCATGGACGCCGCATGCATCTTCTACTTCAACTGCACCAGCACCTCAATAAGGTGCCTCCTACAGTCGTGATACAAGAAAACAGGAACAACCACCATTATCTGCCAAGAGCGCACCTGCGGGGCCTGCACAACGTTCTTCTTCTTCCATGGCATCAATAGGGCACACAAGTGATATTATTTGTCGTCGTTGTAAGGGAGGAGGTCATTATGCGAGGGAATGCAAATCTCCGCGTGTGATGATTGCTACCGCGAATGGTGGATATGAGTCCGCTAGTGACTATGATGAGGAGACATTGGCTCTTATTACACGTGAAGAACATGGTGGAGATGATTCTAATCATGAGACGCAATACATGGCTCCTGAAGACGCTGACAGGTATGAATGTTTAGTTGCTCAACGTGTTTTGAGTGTGCAGGTCACACAAGCTGAGCAAAATCAGAGGCACAATTTGTTCCATACCAAGGGAGTTGTGAAGGAACGTTCTGTGCGCGTCATAATAGACGGAGGGAGTTGCAACAACTTGGCTAGCATGGAGATGGTGGAGAAGCTTTCTCTCACCACAAGACCACATCCACATCCTTACTACATCCAATGGTTCAACAACAGCGGCAAGGTTAAGGTAACACGTACTGTTCGTGTGCATTTTAGTATCTCTACATATGCTGATTATGTTGATTGTGATGTGGTACCTATGCAAGCATGTTCCTTATTACTTGGTAGACCATGGCAATTTGATAAAAATTCTGTACACCATGGTAGAAACAATCACTATACTCTTGTTCATAAGGATAAAAATATTACTTTGCTTCCTATGACTCCTGATTCCATTTTGAAAGATGATATTAATAGAGCTAATAAAGCAAAACAGGAGAAGAATAAGAGTGAAAATCAGATTGTGGCAAAAGAATTTGAGCAACAAATGAAGCCTAATAATAAACCATCTAGTGTTGCTTCTGAAACTAAATTGAAAAGTGCATGTTTATTTGCCACCAAATCTGATATTGATGAGCTAGATTTCAGCAAATCTGTTTTCTATGCTTTTGTGTGCAAAGAGGCATTATTTTCATTCGAGGACGTGCCTTCCTCTTTGCCTCCTGCTGTCACTAACATTTTGCAGGAGTTCGCTGACGTTTTTCCACAAGACGTGCCACCGGGATTACCGCCTATTCGAGGGATTGAGCATCAGATTGACTTAATTCCCGGTGCTTCACTGCCAAACCGTGCACCATACCGTACCAATCCAGAGGAGACGAAGGAGATTATGCGTCAAGTACAAGAGCTTCTCGACAAAGGTTATATACGCGAATCCCTTAGTCCTTGTGCTGTTCCTATTATTCTAGTGCCGAAAAAGGATGGTACATCACGTATGTGTGTTGATTGTAGAGGCATTAATAATATTACTATTCGTTATCGTCATCCTATTCCTAGGCTAGATGATAGAGGCAAAGGTGTCCCGTCTTTCGATGAGATGGTGGATTTCGCTTTGGTGGAAGTCGACTTTGACGATCCGACTACGAACGTGCGAGGACGTCGCGCCTTAGCAATCGCTAAACCAACTCCGAGAGGTTATTGACCACGCCGGAGCACGATCAACCTGACCACGAAGGTCTGTTTCCTGCGAGCAAACGAAGAACAAGCAAGAAACTAAGATTGCAATCTGGATATTGCGAATATAAGATGAAAGCTTTATTGATCAAGGTGGGGTTCTGTGACGCCTTTGTCTGGTCGTTGAACACAAACGAAGTACGCGAAGTTGCAGCTACGGCGAACTTTTAATCTAAACAAAACCCAAAGTCTAAACGATGCCCTAAGGGCTGTATATATGGAGGAAGAGGGGGGGAATTTCGTGGCCCTTGGTGGAGGGGTCCGAAATCAACCCTATCTCTTGTCTCCCCACACATACGGACTCTAAAAATAGCCTATACTTATGTATTTCGAAATTACATGGGCCTGGCCCAATAATAAGGTGACGCAGCACCTAAAATAGCCTCGGGACGAAATTTATGAAGTGGCGTCTTGTATATTTCGTCCAAGGCTTCATGCACCCATTATGGTGGCTTCAAAGTCCTGAAATCATCACTTGTAACTCCGTTCTTGTTTCCCTTGCGCATGCCATCATCTCCATGCTTGTTCTTGCTCCAATGTTCATCCTTCTCCAAGCTAGGCCCTTCATTTGTAAGCAAAACAAATGTATCCAATTTAGGCAGCATCATATTCTCATGAACATTAGAATCATTACCAAGAAACGAAAGTACCTGGTAATTTAGTTGGCGTGCACGAGCTCTAGTAATTGGTCCAGTATGTATAGCAGCAGGGGCTGTGGGTGTAACAATTGTATTGATGTCCTCATCAACGCCTATAGAATCCAGCGAGGCCAAGAAAACTCCTCACTTGTGTGACCGTTTTGGGCTGCGGCCAACTCTCAATAGCTTCAATCTTGGCTTTGTCAACTTCAATTCCCTGTGGAGTAACAACATAGCCAAGAAAAGATACTCGGTCGGTGCAAAAGGTGCACTTCCCAAGGTTACCAAACAAACGTGCATCACGTAGAGCAATAAAAACAGCATGTAAATGTTCCAAATGTTCTTCCAAAGATCTGCTATAAATCAGTATGTCATCAAAGTAAACTACCACAAATCGTCCAATGAAAGCACGTAAAACTTCGTTCATTAATCTCATGAAAGTACTAGGTGCATTAGTTAACCCAAAAGGCATGACTAACCACTCATATAATCCAAACTTAGTTTTAAATGCTGTTTTCCATTCATCTCCCAATTTCATACGAATTTGATGGTAGCCACTACGCAAATCAACTTTGGAGAATATTGTAGAACCACTCAATTCATCAAGCATATCATCTAGCCTAGGAATAGGATGACGATAACGAATAGTAATATTATTAATGCCTCTACAATCAACACACATACGTGATGTACCATCCTTTTTCGGCACTAGAATAATAGGAACAGCACAAGGACTAAGGGATTCGCGTATATAACCTTTGTCGAGAAGCTCTTGTACTTGGCGCATAATCTCCTTGAAACTCTAAAAGACTAGACTCTAAGACCAGCAACTAGACACGACGATGCAACCGCAAATTCAACAAAGCAAAACCCTAAAAAGATTATGCAAGGCTCAGATTGGTTCGGATATGATGAACTAACCCTAAATTTTTTTTTGTGGCTTTTTCGTGGACTATAGGTATGAAGAACAGACTCGATCTAAACTACGAAAAACTGTAAAATCTCACCGAGCAACCTGGAAATCTGATACCACTTGATAGAGGCAAAGGTGTCCCGTCTTTCGATGAGATGATGGATATCGCTTTGGTGGAAGTCGACTTTGACGATCCGACTACGAACGTGCGAGGACGTCGCGCCTTAGCAATCGCTAAACCAACTCCGAGAGGTTATTGACCACGCCGGAGCACGATCAACCTGACCACGAGGGTCTGTTTCCTGCGAGCAAACGAAGAACAAGAAAGAAACTAAGATTGCAATCTGGATATTGCGAATATAAGATGAAAGCTTTATTGATCAAGGTGGGGTTCTGTGACGCCTTTGTCTGGTCGTTGAACACAAACGAAGTACGCGAAGTTGCAGCTATGGCGAACTTTTAATCTAAACAAAACCCAAAGTCTAAACGGTGCCCTAAGGGCTGTATATATGGAGGAAGAGAGGGGGAATTTCGTGGCCCTTGGTGGAGGGGTCCGAAATCAACCCTATCTCTTGTTTCCCCACACATACGGACTCTAAAAATAGCCTATACCTATGTATTTCGAAATTACATGGGCCTGGCCCAATAAAAAGGTGACGCAGCACCTATAATAGCCTCGGGACGAAATTTATGAAGTGGCATCTTGTATATTTCGTCCAAGGCTTCATGCACCCATTATGGTGGCTTCAAAGTCCTGAAATCATCACTTGTAACTCCGTTCTTGTTCTTGCTCCAATGTTCATCCTTCTTGATGAGGACATCAATACAATTGTTACACCCACAGCCCCTGCTGCTATACATACTGGACCAATTACTAGAGCTCGTGCACGCCAACTAAATTACCAGGTACTTTCGTTTCTTGGTAATGATTCTAATGTTCATGAGAATATGATGCTGCCTAAATTGGATACATTTGTTTTGCTTACAAATGAAGGGCCTAGCTTGGAGAAGGATGAACATTGGAGCAAGAACAAGCATGGAGATGATGGCATGCGCAAGGGGAACAAGAACGGAGTTACAAGTGATGATTTCAGGACTTTGAAGCCACCATAATGGGTGCATGAAGCCTTGGACGAAATATACAAGATGCCACTTCATAAATTTCGTCCCGAGGCTATTTTAGGTGCTGCGTCACCTTATTATTGGGCCAGGCCCATGTAATTTCGAAATACATAAGTATAGGCTATTTCTAGAGTCCGTATGTGTGGGGAAACAAGAGATAGGGTTGATTTCGGACCCCTCCACCAAGGGCCACGAAATTCCCCCCTCTTCCTCCATATATACAGCCCTTAGGGCATCGTTTAGACTTTGGGTTTTGTTTAGATTAAAAGTTCGCCATAGCTGCAACTTCGCGTACTTCGTTTGTGTTCAACGACCAGACAAAGGCGTCACAGAACCCCACCTTGATTAATAAAGCTTTCATCTTATATTCGCAATATCCAGATTGCAATCTTAGTTTCTTGCTTGTTCTTCGTTTGCTCGCAGGAAACAGACCCTCGTGGTCAGGTTGATCGTGCCCCGGCGTGGTCAATAACCTCTCGGAGTTGGTTTAGCGATTGCTAAGGCGCGACGTCCTCGCACGTTCGTAGTCGGATCGTCAAAGTCGACTTCCACCAAAGCGAAATCCACCTTCTCATCGAAAGACGGGACACCTTTGCCTCTATCAAGTGGTATCAGATTTCCAGGTTGCTCGGTGAGATTTTACAGTTTTTCGTAGTTTAGATCGAGTCTGTTCTTCATACCTACAGTCCACGAAAAAGCCACACAAAAAAATTAGGGTTAGTTCATCATATCCGAACCAATCTGAGCCTTTGCATAATCTTTTTAGGGTTTTGCTTTGTTGAATTTGCGGTTGCATCGTCGGTCTAGTTGCTGGTCTTAGCGTCTAGTCTTTTAGAGTTTCGAGTTCTGGTCATAAGTTGTCACGCCGCCGCCGCACCATCATCATCGCCCCTGCCATCTAGCACCACCGCTTATCCGCCACCGCTCCGAATCCGTATCCATATACCACCACCAATCCGTGCCCATATACCACCACCGATCCATATCCATATACTACCACCACTACCACCACCGCTGCCATATACCACCACCATATATCCACCACCAATCCGAGTTCCTTGCTTATTAGGGTTGTTTTCGAGATCCATCTAGATTCCGATTCGTGTTTCCTTGCCGGAGTAGGTTTCGGAAAAAAAAGAGTCGGGTAGCCACGCTCCGTTTAGGCCCAAAATTTTTCGAAAACGCATTTTTCGAAAAAATTTCTGGCTATCCTATTTTTAGGTGTTTCTGAGTGTTTTGAGACAGGTGCCATTATAGGAAGTTTTTTTTGACCCGTTTCCAGTTTTTGGGTCCGGGCAGTCGAAAAAAAAACAGCGCAAAAAAAAAGCGTAACAAAAAAAAAGAGCGAATTTTTTTTTTCAGAGTGTGCTTTTCCCTTGTTTACGTGCCGCGCCATGATTTTGTTGGTGTTCTAGGCTCGCCTCTCTAGCACAGTCTAGCCTAGGACCAGCACAGTACCGTCGTTGAGCGTTTATTCAACTTTGCATCTCTGAATTGATTATTGCTGACCCTTTTTGCTACCATACTATAAGCCTTCCCAGCTCCACATACATCTACGTCGTGTGTTCGACTCTCCCTGGTAATCGCTCTATCCACGCTTTGAGAGTTTTTGACTACAACGGTTGCCGATCACCGCCTGCTGCTGGGTAAGAACTGGTAAGAATTTGAGATTTGCTTGACGGATTTGTGATACACCACCACCACTTCTTAGTAGTCTGTAGGATCATATTCTTGTGTGTTTCTATTGCTGCTAACCATGCCAGGATCACAAGCCGACGAGATTGGCTGGGAGAACTTATCGAACAAGGAGCTTCATGATAAGTTTCAGCAAATGATGACTGAACAGGTACAAGATGTGCTGAACAATTTTGAAGAGGCCATGGAGAAGATCACTGGCCTTGAGAAGACGTTCGAAACAAAGCTCGATAACAGATTTAATGAACTGCTTGCGCGTCTTCCACCACCGGCTGCACCTGTCGCACCTCTGCAACAACAACAACTACGCCCCCTTCCGAATCAGTATGGACGAGCACAGCGTGTTCCTATTGAGACAGGACAAACTTCTGGTGCCGCTGCTACTGTTGTTGGTGTTTCTTTGGCTCCTGCTACTGCTCCTGCTGGTACCCAGGAGGATGATGAGTATGCGGGTGATTATGAGCATGAGGTTGATCAAAATCAGATCTACGAGCAGCCACCAGCACCACCACCAGCAGGTCGACCTCAGGTATATATTCGTCATGGTAGGCCTGCACCACCACCTCAGGTACGAGATGATGTCCATATTCCTAAACTGAAATTGAATATTCCACCATTTGAGGGTAGATATGTTCCTGATATATATCTTACTTGGGAGTTAGAAACTGAACAACGATTTACATGTTTACAATATCCTGAGGAGAGACGAGTTGCTGCTGCTGTTTGTGCTTTCACTAGTTTTGCATGTGTATGGTGGTCTGAACATTGTAGATTATATCCTATTCCAACTACTTGGGCTGCTTTGAAAACTGCTATGCGTACGCGTTGGGTTCCACCATATTATCAACGTGAATTGCTTCAAAAATTGCAGCGTTTAAGACAAGGAAAAAATTCTGTATAAGAATATTATCAGGAATTACAAACTGGCATGATTAGATGTGGTATTGTTGAGGAGAATGAAGCTATGCTTGCACGTTTTCTGGGTGGATTAAATAGAGAGATTCAGACCATTCTAGACTGTAAGGAGTATACTAATATCACTCGTTTATTCCATCTTGCTTGTAAAGCTGAACGTGAAGTGCAGGATCGACAAGCATTGGGGCGAACTAACTTTTCTGCAGGCCGACCTTCATCATGGACACCACGTGCATCTTCTACTTCAACTGCACCAGCACTTCCATCAGGTGCCACCTCCAGCCGTGATACAAGAAAACAGGCACAACCACCATTATCTGCCAAGAGCGCACCTGCGGGGCCTACACAGCGTTCTTCTTCTTCCATAGCATCAACAGGGCACACAAGTGATATTATTTGTCGTCGTTGTAAGGGAGGAGGTCATTATGCGAGAGAATGCAAATCTCCGCGTGTGATGATTGCTACCGCGGATGGTGGATATGAGTCCGCTAGTGACTATGATGAGGAGACATTAGCTCTTATTACACGTGAAGAACATGGTGGAGATGATTCTGATCATGAGACGCAATACATGGCTCCTGAAGACGCTGA
>NW_025230727.1:0-13162 GCF_018294505.1 Triticum aestivum
TCTAATCTTGGTGATGATTCTGTGTTGAATGACTTATTGCATGTTTGCTTATTTAAGCATGTTGTAGCATGTAAATTTGATGCAAGTAAGGTTTATTCACCAATGTTGGGATGGTTTAATGATGAATATTGTCAATCTTTTGAAATGAATAAGAGCTTCACTTATATGTGCAAACTGAGTTGCAATATTTTCATGCCTTCTACTTCTTGTGCTAAATTTTTGGCTTTAGATTTTATGAACTATGCAAGTTACTCATCTATTCATGTGTCATATATGCAAAAATCAAGGGAAGTAAAAATGGATGACATATACATGTACAACATGTACACCTTGTCTCTTTTGTTAGCCACATTTCAGATTAAGCAACGCCGAGGACGGCTTTATTTTCAAGAAGGGGAGGATGATGAGGACATGACTACCTTGGATATGACCAAAAATATTGCATATATGCATGTTTGTCAGGTGATTTCTAGTGCAAACTATTCAATAATCTATTTATGTTATCCAGAACAAAAATACTTCACACACTTTTGTGTTTTG
This sequence comes from Triticum aestivum, assembly GCF_018294505.1. Taxonomy (NCBI): domain Eukaryota; kingdom Viridiplantae; phylum Streptophyta; class Magnoliopsida; order Poales; family Poaceae; genus Triticum; species Triticum aestivum. The sequence continues at coordinate 541 of NW_025230727.1, forward strand.
TCTAATTGCAGGTGTATGGGACATTTGTAAAATCCACATATGAAGATAAGGAAGAAAGAGATGTTTATTTGCTGTCCAAAAAGTTCTCTCACGTCACTTTTGGCCCAAGAGAAGATAGAGTCCAAGTCTCTCACGTTCTGGATTCAGATTCGGACTGCACAGACATACCTGACTCAAAACGTACACAAGTTTTTCATACGGACTCCGAATTGGGTGATTCTTTTTTTGTTGGAAACTAGATTTCGTGCACTTTCCAACCCGATTGGAATCACCTTCAAATTCGTCCGGAGCGGTGAGTTGTGGACGAAACAATCTGATGCTGCAGCAGAATCCGAGTCAAACTACAAGTTCAAAGGTGTTACATCACCTCCACTTGGGCCCATTGGCCTTGTACGACCTAGATTTAGTTTTAGGCTGCCTTGGGACGTCCTCCCACCTCCTTGGCCGCCACCCCTTGCTCCTATATAAGTAGATCCATCTAGTAGCTTTTCCTCGGGATTTGTTTAGTTAAAATTTAGCCATTGCAACTTCGTGTACTTCGTTTGTGTCCAACGACCAGACCAAGACCGCTTCCGGATCCCCACCTTTATCAATACTTCATCTATATTCGCAATATTCAGATTGCTTTATCATATTCTTGCTTGTTCTTCGATTGCTTGCAGGAATAGACCTTCGTGGTCAGGTTGATTGTGCTTCGGCGTGGTCAATAACCTCTCGGAGTTGGTTTAGCGATTGCTAAGGCGCAACGTCGTGCACGTTTGTAGTCGGATCGTCAAAGTCATCTTCACCAAATCGATAGTTATCATCTCATCGAAAGATCGGGACACCCCGCCTCTATCACCTATAATAGCCTCGGGACGAAATTTATGAAGTGGCATCTTGTATATTTCATCCAAGGCTTCATGCACCCATTATGGTGGCTTCAAAGTCCTGAAATCGTCACTTGTAACTCTGTTCTTGTTCCCCTTGCGCATGGCATCATCTCCATGCTTGTTCTTGCTCCAATGTTCATCCTTCTCCAAGCTAGGCCCTTCATTTGTAAGCAAAACAAATGTATCCAATTTAGGCAGCATCATATTCTCACGAACATTAGAATCATTACCAAGAAACGAAAGTACCTGATAATTTAATTGGCGTGCGCGAGCTCTAGTAATTGGTCCCGTATATGTAGCAGTAGGGGCTATGGGTGTAACAATGGTATTGATGTCCTCATCAGTCCCTTTAAGGTGTTAGAGAAAATAAATGATAATGCATATAAACTTGAGCTGCCTGCAGATTTTGGGGTTAGTCCCACTTTTAACATTGCAGATTTGAAGCCTTTATTTGGGTGAGGAAGATGAACTTCAGTCGAGGACGACTTCATTTCAAGAAGGGGAGGATGATGAGGACATCAATACAATTGTTACACCCACAGCCCCTGCTGCTATACATACTGGACCAATTACTAGAGCTCGTGCATGCCAACTAAATTACCAGGTACTTTCGTTTCTTGATAATGATTGTAATGTTCATGAGAATATGATGCTGCCTAAATTGGATATATTTGTTTTGCTTACAAATGAAGGGCCTAGCTTGGAGAAGGATGAACATTGGAGCAAGAACAAGCATGGAGATGATGGCATGCGCAAGGGGAACAAGAACGGAGTTACAAGTGATGATTTCAGGACTTTGAAGCCACCATAATGGGTGCATGAAGCCTTGGACGAAATATACAAGATGCCACTTCATAAATTTCGTCCCAAGGCTATTTTAGGTGCTACGTCACCTTATTATTGAGCCAGGCCCATGTAATTTCGAAATACATAAGTATAGGCTATTTTTAGAGTCCGTATGTGTGGGGAAACAAGAGATAGGGTTGATTTCGGACCCCTCCACCAAGGGCCACAAAATTCCCCCTCTCTTCCTCCATATATACAGCCCTTAGGGCACCGTTTAGACTTCGGATTTTGTTTAGATTAAAAGTTCGCCATAGCTGTAACTTCGCGTACTTCATTTGTGTTCAACGACCAGACAAAGGCGTCACAGAACCCCACCTTGATCAATAAAGCTTTCATCTTATATTCGCAATATCCAGATTGCAATCTTAGTTTCTTGCTTGTTCTTCGTTTGCTCGCAGGAAACAGACCCTCGTGGTCAGGTTGATCGTGCTCCGATGTCAGGACCCCGACTCGATGTCACATCGATCTAGCCGGTAACACCTCATATTACTTTGCGGCCTCACGCACGGTATCCCCACGGGTGTCGCCTTACCTTTGCCCGGGACCGTTTGCGCCTTTTGGCTCACGTATATGATAGTGTCGCTAGCATCCATATGATAAGGAGCCCGGGCTGACATGACTAGTCGTAAACCCAAAGTGGCACAGACTTACAGGGACAGGCATCCATGACCCAGCTTCGAACGTGTCGGTCATCAGCAAGTGGGTCCGGGCTGTAGCACTGGGCTAGCAGGACTCCGGTAAACCGGGCTGTAGCGGGCTAACAGGACTCCGGTACTCAAAGCGTGACATTTCCCCGAAGGGACAGACACAGGAACGAAGAAGGACACATGCCGGCCAGCCTAAGTGTTCCGGAGCAGTAGCAAGCTACCATGGCTCAGTGGAAACACTAGGAGACATTTCCCGGTAAGAGAGGCTACTAAAGATAAACAACTAGATGGTCAGATCCCACACATACCAAGCATTTCAATAACATACACACAATATGCTCAATATGTGCAATACAACATGGCATCACAAAATGACTCTACGACTCAAGTATTTATTCATTAGGCTCCGAGGAGCGAGATATTACAAACATGGGTCTCATGACCCAACAATCAGAGCATACAAGTCAAAGCACAAGCGGAAGCTATCATGTCTGGGTACAGACATCTATAAATGAAAAAGGCTGAGAAGCCTGACTATCTATCAGATCCTGCCGAGGGCACAAGATCGTAGCTGAGGTATCAAGCTAAACGTCGAGGTCCACGTGAAACTACTAGCGAGACCGAAGTCTCTCTGCAAAAACATAAAATAGGCAAACGTGAGTACAAATGTACCCAGCAAGACTTACATCAGATCTATCTACACATGCATCATTATCAACAAAGAGGATGGTGGAGTTTGACTGCAGCAAGCCAGCTTTGACTCGGTGGCTATCCTGAACTACGACGGCAAGCGACTCTTTTGAGGTGGCGCACACGAGTCCACATATTCACCATATCAATACACCACTATGGATCCGCTCCCATCTCCCTACGAGAACGCCATCCATAGCACTCACGCTTATCTTGCGTATTTTAGAGTATCCACTTTCACTTGTCTATGAACTGATATAAGCAACCCAGAAGTCCTTTTCCGCGGACACGGCTATTCGAATAGATGATGATAACCCTGCAGGGGTGTACTTCTTCATACATGTTTCCACCACTTAGCGTCTGCACACGACATGTGCTCGGCAGACTTCAAGCGAAAGCCGACGTGGGTGTAGACCACGACCTACCTAAACACTCAAGTCTCTAGTCCAGGTTTATCGCCTATTCGGGTTCCATCCATGAGGAGCTCCGGCCGGAGTTTCGCTCACAGCCCCAAACGATGTGAACAGGGTTCCGTGACACCAAACGGGCGCCCGGTTTACCCGGCCACGTGCCTACCGCATCACAGCCCACCCCTATGGTCAGCGCTGTCCACGGCGTCCAGCATACTACAAACACCAGAAACTACTTGCAACTCCTGGACAGAGGACAAGGGTGAATAAGAAGTCGAGCGGGGTCATATTTCAGGGCCCAATGTATGGTAGTAGCTGAATCATGGATCACAAACACAGAACTCAGTTCCTGAGGACGGCTACAATGAGACAACCCACCATGTACTCCTACATGGCCTCTCACCGCTACCTTTACCAAATCGTGTTCACACACTTAGCTCACACACAGTAGGACATGTTCACACGCCTCTGATTCATCCCCGATGAATCAGACCTGACTCAACTCTAAGCAGTAGCAGGCATGACAAACAAACATGAATGAGTAGGCACAACAGGGCTCAAACAACTCCTACTCATGCTAGTGGGTTTCATCTAATTACTGTGGAATGACAGGTCATGCAGAGGATAAAGGGGTTCAACTACCGCAGCAAGTAACAGATGAATCGATGTTGTCCTAATGCAGTAAAAGAGAGCAGGAGTGATGAGGACATGACTACCTTGGATATGACCAAAAATATTGCATATATGCATATTTGTCAGGTGATTTCTAGTGCAAACTATTCAATAATCTATTTATGTTATCCAGAACAAAAATACTTCACAAACTTTTGTGTTTTGTCTAATTGCAGGTGTATGAGACATTTGTACAATCCACATATGAAGATAAGGAAGAAAGAGATGTTTATTTGCTATCCAAAAAGTTCTCTTACGTCACTTTTGGCCCAAGAGAAGATAGAGTCCAAGTCTCTCACGTTCTGGATTCAGATTCGGACTGCACAGACACACCTGACTCAAAACGCACACAAGTTTTTCATACAGACTCCGAATTGGGTGATTCTTTTTTTGTTGGAAACTAGATTTCGTGCACTTTCCAACCCAATAGGAATCACCTTCAAATTCGTCCGGAGCGTTGAGTTGTGGACGAAACAATCTGATGCTGTAGCAGAATCCGAGTCAAACTACAAGTCCAAAGGTGTTACATCACCTCCACTTGGGCCCATTGGCCTTGTACGACCTAGATTTAGTTTTAGGCTGCCTTGGGACGTCCTCCCACCTCCTTGGCCGCCACCCCTTGCTCCTATATAAGTAGATCCATCTAGTAGCTTTTCCTGGGGATTTGTTTAGTTAAAAGTTAGCCATTGCAACTTCGTGTACTTCGTTTGTGTCCAACGACCAGACCAAGACCGCTTCCGGATCCCCACCATTATCAATACCTCATATATATTTGCAATATTCAGATTGCTTTATCATATTCTTGCTCGTTCTTCGATTGCTTGCAGGAATAGACCTTCGTGGTCAGGCTGACCGTGCTTCCGGCATCGTCAGTAACCTCAGGAGATTGGTTTAGCGATTGCCAAGGCGCAACGTTGTGCACGTCTGTAGTCGGATCGTCAAAGTCGTCTCCACCAAATCGATAGTTATCATCTCATCGAAAGATCGGGACACCCCCGCCTCTATCAAATGGTCCATAAGATAACACTCTTCATGAATTAGTATCTCTTGAATATCACGGTTTAATCCTCCCCAAAATCTATCCATAAAATCATCTTCACTTTCTTCTAAAGAGGAATGCAACAAGGTAGTTTGTAAATCATCATAATATTTTGTTACAGTTTCACTACCTTGTATTAAGTGTTGCAACTTCTTAATCATGTCACGAGTATAATAAGCAGGGACGAAAGTATGTCGCATGGCAAGTTTCAAATCATCCCAAGTAGTAGGTATATAATCAGGGTGTAACCGACAATATTCACTCCACCAAACCAAAGCATAACCAGTGAAAGAACCAACCGCAACCTTAACCTTTTTATGTTCATTGAAATTATGGGAAGCAAATATATTTTTTATGTCGAACTCCCATTCAATATATAAAGCAGGTTTAAAACGGCCATTAAATGGTGGTATAGATACATTAACCTGATCATGTGCATTTGGATGTTTGTGCACCTCTCGTGACGGTTGTGGTATTTGCAAAGGTGGTGGCACGTCTCCCGCGATCGAAAAAGCCCATGAATTGACTCTGGATCCTGTCATGATTAGTAGAACAAGAAACAAAACCCAAAAATAATGTTCCTATAACTACTAGGATGTGGTGGTAAAACGCTCACAGTAAAGCAAATATCAATGTCTTACAAGTTCTTACCATGCAGCAGGCGGTGATCGGCAACCAGCGGTGTCAAGTAACTCCGAATATTAAGTAAAGCGATTGCCAGGGGAGCGTACGTATACACGGTGTAGAAATATGTGGAGCTGGGTTGGCTATATATGGTAGCAAAAGATTAGCAATAATCAATTCAAAGATGCAATGTTGAATAAACGCTCAACGACGGTACTGTGCTGGTCCTAGGCTAGACCGGACTAGAGGCGCGAGCCTAGAACACTAATGAGGTCACGGCGTAGCACAACTAGCATCAATGAAGGATATTAAGTAGCTCTTGACAGCAAGATATAAGTGAAGATCACAACAGCAGTGAAGATAATGAGGTGAAACAACAGCCAAGCAGGATATATCAACAACTTTGTCTCTAACTTTCCTCTGAAAAAGTTTGTGCCGATTTTTTTGTTTTTTTTTCTTCTCTCTTTTTTTTCCTCACACTTTTTTTTCTTTCTCTCCTTTTTTTTTTCTCTGACTTTTTTTCCTTTTTTTCTCTCGTTTTTTTCTCTCTTTTTTTCTCCCTCTTTCCAAAACAAACTAGATAAGATGCAGATTGGATCAAGTGAAGATGTGAACGATCTCAACTATTATTATGACAATGAATGGTGGGTAGCACGTGGTGGAAATTGATGGATGGGTGGTGGACAGCGGAAGAGATAATGATGCAGCGGTGGCGTGACTAATGTGAACAGAACTCGAAACTCTAAACGAACTAGACACTAAGACCAGCAACTCGACACGGTGATGCAATCGATAATTCAACTATGCAATCAATGAAAAGAAAATTGCAAAGGCTCAGACTGGCTTGGACCAAGGATGAATAGATCTAACTCTTTTTTGTGGCTTTTTCTTGGACAATAGGTAAGAAAGTAAATCTAGTCTAGGAAAACTGGAAATTCTCACCGAGAAACATGAAAACTGATACCACTTGATAGAGGCGAGGGTGTCCCGATCTTTCGATGAGATGATAACTATCGATTTGGTGGAGACGACTTTGACGATCCGACTACAAACATGCACGACGTTGCGCCTAAGCAATCGCTAAACCAATCTCCTGAGGTTACTGACAATGCTGGAAGCACGGTCAGCCTAACCACGAAGGTCTATTCCTGCAAGCAATCGAAGAACGAGCAAGAATATGATAAAGCAATCTGAATATTGCAAATATATATGAAGTATTGATAATGGTGGGGATCCGGAAGCGGTCTTGGTCTGGTCGTTGGACACAAACGAAGTACACGAAGTTGCAATGGCTAACTTTTAACTAAACAAATCCCAAAGAAAAAGCTACTAGATGGATCTACTTATATAGGAGCAAGGGGTGGCGGCCAAGGAGGTGGGAGGACGTCCCAAGGCAGCCTAAAACTAAATCTAGGTCGTACAAGGCCAATGGGCCCAAGTGGAGGTGATGTAACACCTTTGGACTTGTAGTTTGACTCGGATTCTGCTACAGCATCAGATTGTTTCGTCCACAACTCAACGCTCCGGACGAATTTGAAGGTGATTCCTATTGGGTTGGAAAGTGCACGAAATCTAGTTTCCAACAAAAAAAGAATCACCCAATTCGGAGTCTGTATGAAAAACTTGTGTGCGTTTTGAGTCAGGTGTGTCTGTGCAGTCCGAATCTGAATCCAGAACGTGAGAGACTTGGACTCTATCTTCTCTTGGGCCAAAAGTGACGTAAGAGAACTTTTTGGATAGCAAATAAACATCTCTTTCTTCCTTATCTTCATATGTGGATTGTACAAATGTCTCATACACCTGCAATTAGACAAAACACAAAAGTTTGTGAAGTATTTTTGTTCTGGATAACATAAATAGATTATTGAATAGTTTGCACTAGAAATCACCTGACAAATATGCATATATGCAATATTTTTGGTCATATCCAAGGTAGTCATGTCCTCATCATCCTCCCCTTCTTGAAAATAAAGCCGTCCTCGGCGTTGCTTAATCTGAAATGTGGCTAACAAAAGAGACAAGGTGTACATGTTGTATATGTATATGTCATCCATTTTTACTTCCCTTGATTTTTGCATATATGACACATGAATAGATGAGTAACTTGCATAGTTCATAAAACCTAAAGCCAAAAAATTAGCACAAGAAGTAGAAGAGATGAAAATATTGCAACTCAGTTTGCACATATAAGTGAAGCTCTTATTCATTTCAAAAGATTGACAATGTTCATCATTAAACCATCCCAACATTGATGAATAAACCTTACTTGCATCAAATTTACATGCTACAACATGCTTAAATAAGCAAACATGCAATAAGTCATTCAACACAGAATCATCACCAAGATTAGAGGTCATATCAAAATGATTAAACATTGGTTCTTTTGCATCAATAGTTAATTCAATGGGTGCACTCAAAATTGTTGGTATTTCAGTTGTTTGATCACATGGCAAAGTCAAATTATCAACGTAGTCCTCTAAAATAGGTGGTGTGATCAAAGTAGTGGGTAGCTCATCAGATGGTGCATTCAAATTGACAAGGCATTCATCATTCTCATGTAGAGATGGAAGATCAGTACCTTTGTCATTACCTCTTATGATCAACTCAGATGATGTAGCCACTCTCGGGGGCGATGTGTCACATGGTGGAGGTGATGTAGTCCTGACAACAACGGATGTGGTTGTCATAGTATGCCTAGTAGTTGAAGGAACAATATTTTTGGGTTTTGTTTCTTGTTCTACTAATCATGACAGGATCCACAGTCAATTCATGGGCTTTGTCGATCGCGGGAGACGTGCCACCACCTTTGCAAATACCACAACCGTCACGAGAGGTGCACAAACATCCAAATGCACATGATCAGGTTAATGTATCTATACCACCATTTAATGGCCGTTTTAAACCTGCTTTATATATTGAATGGGAGTTCGACATAAAAAATATATTTGCTTCCCATAATTTCGATGAACATAAAAAGGTTAAGGTTGCGGTTGGTTCTTTCACTGGTTATGCTTTGGTTTGGTGGAGTGAATATTGTCGGTTACACCCTGATTATATACCTACTACTTGGGATGATTTGAAACTTGCCATGCGACATACTTTCGTCCCTGCTTATTATACTCGTGACATGATTAAGAAGTTGCAACACTTAAAGCAAGGTAGTGAAACTGTAACAAAATATTATGATGATTTACAAACTACCTTGTTGCATTCCTCTTTAGAAGAAAGTGAAGATGATTTTATGGATAGATTTTGGGGAGGATTAAACCGTGATATTCAAGAGATACTAATTCATGAAGAGTGTTATCCTATGGACCATTTGTTTCATCTTGCTTGCAAAGCTGAACAGGAAATAAAACGACGTGTTGGCCACGAGGAGAACAAGCGCACGGTGCACATTCCAAGAGTTGATATGATTGTTCCTTCAACTACTAGGCATATTATGACAACCACATCCGTTGTTGTCAGGACTACATCACCTCCACCATGTGACACATCGCCCCCGAGAGTGGCTACATCATCTGAGTTGATCATAAGAGGTAATGACAAAGGTACTGATCTTCCATCTCAACATGAGAATGATGAATGCCTTGTCAATTTGAATGCACCATCTGATGAGCTACCCACTACTTTGATCACACCACCTATTTTAGAGGACTACGTTGATAATTTGACTTTGCCATGTGATCAAACAACTGAAATACCAACAATTTTGAGTGCACCCATTGAATTAACTATTGATGCAAAAGAACCAATGTTTAATCATTTTGATATGACCTCTAATCTTGGTGATGATTCTGTGTTGAATGACTTATTGCATGTTTGCTTATTTAAGCATGTTGTAGCATGTAAATTTGATGCAAGTAAGGTTTATTCATCAATGTTGGGATGGTTTAATGATGAACATTGTCAATCTTTTGAAATGAATAAGAGCTTCACTTATATGTGCAAACTGAGTTGCAATATTTTCATCTCTTCTACTTCTTGTGCTAATTTTTTGGCTTTAGGTTTTATGAACTATGCAAGTTACTCATCTATTCATGTGTCATATATGCAAAAATCAAGGGAAGTAAAAATGGATGACATATACATATACAACATGTACACCTTGTCTCTTTTGTTAGCCACATTTCAGATTAAGCAACGCCGAGGACGGCTTTATTTTCAAGAAGGGGAGGATGATGAGGACATGACTACCTTGGATATGACCAAAAATATTGCATATATGCATATTTGTGAGGTGATTTCTAGTGCAAACTATTCAATAATCTATTTATGTTATCCAGAACAAAAATACTTCACAAACTTTTGTGTTTTGTCTAATTGCAGGTGTATGAGACATTTGTACAATCCACATATGAAGATAAGGAAGAAAGAGATGTTTATTTGCTATCCAAAAAGTTCTCTTACGTCACTTTTGGCCCAAGAGAAGATAGAGTCCAAGTCTCTCACGTTCTGGATTCAGATTCGGACTGCACAGACACACCTGACTCAAAACGCACACAAGTTTTTCATACAGACTCCGAATTGGGTGATTCTTTTTTTGTTGGAAACTAGATTTCGTGCACTTTCCAACCCAATAGGAATCACCTTCAAATTCGTCCGGAGCGTTGAGTTGTGGACGAAACAATCTGATGCTGTAGCAGAATCCGAGTCAAACTACAAGTCCAAAGGTGTTACATCACCTCCACTTGGGCCCATTGGCCTTGTACGACCTAGATTTAGTTTTAGGCTGCCTTGGGACGTCCTCCCACCTCCTTGGCCGCCACCCCTTGCTCCTATATAAGTAGATCCATCTAGTAGCTTTTTCTTTGGGATTTGTTTAGTTAAAAGTTAGCCATTGCAACTTCGTGTACTTCGTTTGTGTCCAACGACCAGACCAAGACCGCTTCCGGATCCCCACCATTATCAATACTTCATATATATTTGCAATATTCAGATTGCTTTATCATATTCTTGCTCGTTCTTCGATTGCTTGCAGGAATAGACCTTCGTGGTTAGGCTGACCGTGCTTCCAGCATTGTCAGTAACCTCAGGAGATTGGTTTAGCGATTGCTTAGGCGCAACGTCGTGCATGTTTGTAGTCGGATCGTCAAAGTCGTCTCCACCAAATCGATAGTTATCATCTCATCGAAAGATCGGGACACCCTCGCCTCTATCAAGGAGCGAGAGAGTAGGATTGTATCGGAATGAACAAGGGGGTTTTGCTTGCCTGGCACTTCTGAAGATAACATTGAGTCTTCATCAGTGTCAACGATCACATCATCGGTACACGTCTATCGAGAGGGGACAAATACCGGCAACACAGAAAGGAACACAATCAATGCAATGCACAATATGATGCATGCTCATGACATGGCAAAATGAATGTGTTTTGGGCTAATGCAACTAGCAACAGATTAAATGAAGTTGGTTTGAATACAAGATTCAAATTCAAACTCCATATGTGATTATTTAAATGCCCTTTAATTGATTTGCCCTAAACAGTAGTGATAAGTTGTTCTAACATGCATGAAAATGGTACAGATGGATTCCTTGAATTTTTCTGATAATTTTTCATATATAATTTATTAAATTTGGAGTTACGGTTAATTTTCTATGATTTTTAGAAGTTTATATAATTTTCTGGAATTTATAAATCATTTAAGAATTATCTAAATTCCAGAAAGGAATTATTGCGTCAGCACTAGGTCATGCTGACCTCAGCATAGTCAACAAGGGCTGGTCCGGGTCAAACCTGACCAGTGGGGTCCACTGGTCAGTGACCCAGTGCAGCCTAGGGTCAATGACAGGTGGGTCCGGTCAACAGACACGTCAGCATGGTCAATGCTGACGCGTGGGTCCACTGGAATTAGACTAATTCTAACTAATTTCTTTAGCCGGTTAATTAAACAGGTGGGGCCCGATTGTCTGTGGGTCAGGGGTGGTTAACCAGGTGGTTAGGCAGCTAATGACGGGTTAGCCGGCGATTAATCGCCGATGCTAAGCAGTGCACGGCGGCGATCGCCGGCCGGCTGTTTCCGGCCACGGCTGCTTGCGCGGCTGGGCGCGTTGGGGAGCTGCTGCTACGGGGCTTCGGATGGTGGAAGTGGCATGTGCTGGGGCGGCCGGAGACGACCGCGGCGTCGACCACGACGGCGGCCGGAGCTCGGTCGGGTGCGGGCGCGGGGCTGCAGGGGGGTAGGGAAGAAGCTGGTGGCCTAGATGGCACCCACGGGCCACCAGAAGCGCTCTGGTGCCACGGGTTCGGGCGGAGGGGCTCGGGGCAAGAGAGCTGGGCGGCCATGGCAGACGGCGGTGCTCGGGCACGCGGGCAGGGGGGGGGTGCTGTGGCACGGGAATAAGCAAAGAAAAGGAGGGGAAACGGGAAGGAGCTCATAGTGAACTCGATGGCGTAGTCGATGAGGTCGGGGACGCACTGGAGCCCGCGAATCCACGGCGAGGTTGCCGGCGGCCGGAGGTTGAAGATGAGGATGGGGACGATGCTGCAGGGCTTTTCCGCTCGCGTGGCTTGGCGGAGACAGCGTAGAGGACGACGACGGGACTTCTTGGTGCGTCGGGGAGGCGTGCGGAGGCCAGTGGCTGAGCGATTGGTGGACGGCGGCGACGGCAGCTGTCGGGCGCGAGAGAGAGAGATCCAGGGGAGAGGGTGAGGACGGGGGAGAGAGTGGCGGGGCGGTCGGAGCGATCCAGACGGCTCTCGCGGGTCTGTCCGCGGCGCCACGCAAGCTAGCAGGCAGGAGGTGGCACGGGCGCGTGTGTGCACACGGCGAGCACACGCTCGGTGCCTTCTGGCGCGGTGGAGACGACGACTGGCAGCGC
>NW_025230728.1:0-5426 GCF_018294505.1 Triticum aestivum
CCTCCTTCTTCCCCACTCGCACTGCCACTAGGCTCGTCTCTGGCTACTCTGCTCAAACCCGTGTGCTCGGTGCGACGCCCACAAGGAAAATGGAGTCGGCTGGCCCCAGCACCAAGAAGATGAGGCTCCCGCCAGCGACGACGCATGTTGTAGATCTCGCACCTGGTAGCGCGGGGAGAAGCAGCGAGCCCCCCCCCCTCCACCCGGATCTGAGGAACCGGTAGAATCTCCGGTTGACCGCATCAGCGATCTCTCGGGCGTCATCCTTGAGGAGATCATCTCGCTTCTCCCCACCAAGGATTGCTGCCGCACACAAGTCCTCTCAACTCGGTGGCGCCCTCTATGGCACACCGCGCCCCTCAATCTCGACTATCGTCAGATATCTGTCCTTCCTGAATTTGATCTCCTCAGAGACATCGTCTCTTCTAACCAGCAGGGCCCCGTTCAATGCCTCTGCATCCCGACAAGCTACCTGCTGTCCATACCCGGCAAGGTGGACGCTTGGCTGACATCCCCTGAATTCGGAAAACTCCAGCAGTTTGAGTTCTACCATTACCACGAAAGTTTCATACCACGAACATACCAAGAATTCGTGCCCACACCACCGTTATCCATCTCGCGGTTTTCCTCCTCTCTCCACACCGCCACCATCGCCCGGTGCCATCTATCAGACGATCTGGTACAAATGCTTCGACTCCCACTGCTAAAAAAACTTTCGCTTGTGGTGGTTTATCTGTCGGAGGCCTCACTGCACAGCATCATCCACTCTAGTTGCACTGCCCTGGAGCGCTTGCTGGTTGTTTTGGGAATAGAAATCGGTATCAGTTGTCTCCAAATAATGTCGCCTCACCTTAAAAGCATTGGAATTTGTTTTAAAGGACAGCAGCTCATCATCGAAGATGCCCCTTCACTTGAAAGGTTGCTCCTTCATAATTGTTATACACCTTCAGAAATAATTGTCGTCTCTGTGTTGGAAATATGCCCTAGAGGCAATAATAAAAGGATTATTATTATATTTCCTTGTTCATGATAATTGTCTTTTATTCATGCTATAATTGTATTATCCGGAAATCGTAATACACGTGTGAATACATAGACCACAATACGTCCCTAGTAAGCCTCTAGTTGCCTAGCTCGTTGGTCAACAGATAGTCATGGTTTTCTGACTATGGACATTAGATGTCATTGACAACGGGATCACGTCATTAGGAGAATGACGTGATGGACAAGACCCAATCCTAAGCATAGCACAAGATCGTGTAGTTCATTTTGCTAGAGCTTTTCCAATGTCAAGTATCTTTTCCTTAGACGATGAGATCGTGTAACTCCCGGATACCGTAGGAGTGCTTTGGGTGTACCAAACGTCACAACGTAACTGGGTGACTATAAAGGTGCACTACAGGTATCTCCGAAAGTGTCTGTTGGGTTGACACGGATCGAGACTGGGATTTGTCACTCCGGATAACGGAGAGGTATCACTGGTCCCACTCGGTAGTGCATCATCATAATGAGCTCAAAGTGACCAAGTGTCTGGTCACGGGATCATGCATTACGGTACAAGTAAAGTGACTTGCCGATAACGAGACTGAACGAGGTATTGGGATACCAACGATCTAGTCTCGGGCAAGTAACATACCGTTTGACAAAGGGAATAGTATACGGGGTTGCTTGAACCCTCGACATTGTGGTTCATCCGATGAGATCATCGAGGAGTATGTGGGAACCAACATGGGTATCCAGATCCCACTGTTGGTTATTGACCGGAGAGCCGTCTCGGTCATGTCTGCATGTCTCCCGAACCCGTAGGGTCTACACACTTAAGGTTCGGTGACGCTAGGGTTGTATGAATATGAGTATGCAGCAAACCGAATGTTGTTCGGAGTCCTGGATGAGATCTCGGACGTCACGAGGAGTTCTGGAATGGTCTAGAGGTAAAGAAAACTATATAGGAAGTGCTGTTTCGGCCATCGGGAAAGTTTCGGGGTCACCCGGTATTGTACCGGGACCACCGGAAGGGTCCCGGGGGTCCAGCGGGTGGGGCCACCTATCCCGGAGGGCCCCGTGGGCTGAAGTGGGAGGGGAACCTTCCCCTAGTGGACTGGTGCGCCCCCCCTTGGGCCCCCTGCGCCTAGGGTTGGATACCCTAGGTGGGGGGCGCACCACTTGCCTTGGGGGGCACTCCACCCCCCTTGGCCGCCGCCCCCCCTTGGGAGATCGATCTCCCAGGGCCGGCGCCCCCTGGGGGCCTATATAAATAAAGGAGGGGGGAGGGAGAGCAGCCGCACCCCAAGTCTTGGCGCCTCCCTCCCCCTGCTACACCTCGTCCTCCTCCCGCAGTAGCTTGGCGAAGCCCTGCCGGAGTTCTGCTGCATCCACCACCACGCCGTCGTGCTACTGGATCATCATCAACCTCTCCTTCCCCCTTGCTGTATCAAGACGGAGGAGATGTCACGCTGACCGTACGTGTGTTGAACGCGGAGGTGCCGTCCGTTCGGCACTAGGATCTCCGGTGATAGGATCACGACGAGAACGACTACTTCAACCCCGTTCTTTTGAACGCTTCCGCACGCGATCTACAAAGTGGTATGTAGATGCAATCTCTCTCCCATGACTCGTTGCTTAGATGAACTCATAGATGGATCTTGGTGAAACCGTAGAAAAAAATTTAATTTTCTGCAACGTTCCCCAACAGTGACATCATGAGCTAGGTCTATGCGTAGTTCTCTATTGCACGAGTAGAACACAATTTTGTTGTGGGCGTAGATCTTGTCAACTTGCTTGCCGCTACTAGTCTTTTCTTGCTTCAGCAGTATTGTCGGATGAAGCGGCCCGGACCAACCTTACATGTACGCTTACGTGAGACAGGTTCCACCGACTGACATGCACTAGTTGCATAAGGTGGCTAGCGGGTGTCTGTCTCTCCTACTTTAGTTGGAGCGGATTAGATGAAAAGGGTCCTTATGAAGGGTAAATAGAAGTTGACAAAATCACGTTGTGTTTATTCATAGGTAAGAAAATGTTCTTGCTAGAACCCAATTGCAGCCACGTAAAAGATGCAACAACAATTAGAGGACGTCTAACTTGTTTTTTGTAGCAATTGTCATGTGATGTGATATGGCCAGAAGTTGTGATGAATGATGAATGATATATTGTGATGTATGAGATCATGTTCTTGTAATAGGAATCACGACTTGCATGTCGATGATTATGACAACTGGCAGGAGCCATTGGAGTTGTCTTTATTTTTGTATGACCTGCGTGTCATTGAAGAACGCCATGTAAATTACTTTACTTTATTGCTAAACGCGTTAGCCATAGAAGTAGAAGTAGTCGTTGGCATGAAAACTTCATGAAGACACAATGATGGAGATCATGATGATGGAGATCATGGTATCATGCCGGTGACGAAGATAATCATGGAGCCCCGAAGATGGAGATCGAAGGAGCTATATGATATTGGCCATATCATGTCACTACTATATAATTGCATGTGATGTTTATTATGTTTTATGCATCTTGTTTACTTAGAACGGCGGTAGTAAATAAGATGATCCCTTATAATAATTTCAAGAAAGTGTTCCCCCTAACTGTGCACCGTTGCTAAAGTTCGTCGTTTCGAAGCACCACGTGATGATCGGGTGTGATAGATCCTTACGTTCACATACAACGAGTGTAAGACAGATTTACACATGCAGAACACTTAGGGTTAACTTGACGAGCCTAGCATGTACAGACATGGTCTCGGAACACAGAGACTGAAAGGTCGAACATGAGTCGTATGGAAGATACGATCAACATGGAGATGTTCACCGATGATGTCTAGTCCGTCTCACGTGATGATCGGACATAGCCTAGTCGACTTGGATCATGTAACACTTAGATGACTAGAGGGATGTCTAATCTGAGTGGGAGTTCATTAAATAATTTGATTAGATGAACTTAATTATCATGAACTTAGTCTAAAACTTTTGCAAAATATGTCTTGTAGATCAAATGGCCAACGCTCATGTCAACATGAACTTCAACGCGTTCCTAGAGAAAACCAAGCTGAAAGATGATGGCAGCAACTATTCGGACTGGGTCCGGAACCTGAGGATCATCCTCATAGCAGCCAAGAAAGATTATGTCCTAGAAGCACCGCTAGGTGAAGCACCCATCCCAGAGAACCAAGACATTATGAATGCTGGGCAATCACGTGCTGATGATTACTCCCTCGTTCAGTGCGGCATGCTTTACAGCTTAGAACCGGGGCACCAAAAGCGTTTTGAGAAGCACGGAGCATATGAGATGTTCGAGAAGCTGAAAATGGTTTTCCAAGCTCATGCCCGGGTCGAGAGATATGAAGTCTCCGACAAGTTCTATAGTTGTAAGATGGAGGAAAACAGTTCTGTCAGTGAGCACATACTCAAAATGTCTGGGTTGCACAACTGCCTGTCCCAGCTGGAGATCAACCTCCCGGACGAGGCGGTCATTGACAGAATCCTTCAGTCGCTCCCACCAAGCTACAAGAGCTTTGTGTTGAACTACAATATGCAGGGGATGGTGAAGACCATTCCTGAAGTATTCTCAATGCTGAAGTCAGCAGAGGTTGAAATCAAGAAAGAACATCAAGTGTTGATGGTCAATAAGACCACTAAGTTCAAGAAGGGAAAGGGTAAGAAGAACTTCAAGAAGGACGGCAAAGATGTTGCCGCGCCTGGTAAGCCAGCTGCCGGGAAAAAGTCAAAGAATGGACCCAAGCCTGAGACTGAGTGCTTTTATTGCAAGGGGAAGGGTCACTGGAAGCGGAACTGCCCCAAATACTTAGCGGACAAGAAGGTCGGCAACACTAAAGGTATATTTGATATACATGTAATTGATGTGTACCTTACCAGTACTCGTAGTAACTCCTGGGTATTTGATAGCGGTGTCGTTGCTCACATTTGTAACTCACAGCAGGAGCTGCGGAATAAGCGGAGACTGGCGAAGGACGAGGTGACGATGCGCGTCGGGAATGGTTCCAAGGTCGATGTAATCGCCGTCGGCACACTACCTCTACATTTACCTACGGGATTAGTTTTAAACCTCAATAATTGTTATTTAGTGCCAAGTTTGAGCATGAACATTGTATCTGGATCTCGTTTGATACGAGATGGCTACTCATTTAAATCCGAGAATAATGGTTGTTCTATTTATATGAGAGATATGTTTTATGGTCATGCCCCGATGGTCAATGGTTTATTCTTAATGAATCTCAAGCGTAATGTTACACATATTCATAGTGTGAATACCAAAAGATGTAAAGTTGATAACGATAGTCCCACATACTTGTGGCACTGCCGCCTTGGTCACATTGGTGTCAAGCGCATGAAGAAGCTCCACGATGATGGACTTTTAGAGTCTCTCGATTATGAATCATTTGACACATGCGAACCATGCCTCATGGG